>NW_027189394.1:0-229642 GCF_040958095.1 Procambarus clarkii
ACTCAGTATTTTAACGAGAAACAAATAGATGATTGAAAATGAAGAATTTAAGGTTATTATCTAATCAATTATGTGTTTGCATCATTTTTATCGTATATATAATGAATTAATACCCATAAACTGAAAATGCACAAAAACGTGCAAAACGGCAAAATATTGCCTAATTCGATGATATTTTGTTTAAATCACATAAAGGAAAAGGGGATGATAAACGTCAAAATATTGCTAAATTCGATGATTTTTCGTGCGAAACAAAATGCAAGAAAACTTGCTTAAAATGCAATATTATGCGAAATTCTGTTATTTGAAGGCCAAATCACGTATCGTGATACTACATGAAATAGTATCGAAATATTGGTAAAAATGAATATATTTACGTAATATGAAACTACATGATTAACGTGAAAAGTCACTATTTTACCAATTTGAGGATTTTAACTTCAAATCATTGAGCGAGGTTTCGTATTATTTAGATCCAAGAAAAGACGTATGACAATGTTGTTTCCAATACAAATGATAAAAAAACAATGTGTTTTCATTAGAATTGACTAAAATGTTCCTGATTTTCCGTTTATATTACTGATGGAAGATGTACACGTAAAACCGCTCTAATCCGGCTGAAACGTCGATATATGCAATAAAAACCGAACTTCTCCCCTTTTCAATATCTTACTCAATATTTTAACGAGAAACAAATAGATGATTGAAAATGAAGTATTTAAGGTTATCATCTAATCAATTATGTGTTTGCATCATTTTTATCGTATATATATGAATTATTACCAATAGACTGAAAATTCACAAAAACGTGGAAAACGGCAAAATATTGCCTAATTCGATGATATTTTGTTTAAATCACATCAAGGAAAAGGGGATGATAAACGTCAAAATATTGCTAAATTCGATGATTTTTCGTACGAAACAAAATGCAAGAAAACTTGCTTAAAATGCAATATTATGCGAAATTCTGAGATTTCAAGGCTAAATCACATATCGTAATACAACATGAAATAGTATCGAAATATTGGTAAAAATGAATATATTTACGTAATATCAAACTACATGATTAACGTGAAAAGTCACTATTTTACCAAATTTGAGGATTTTATCTTCAAATAATTGAGCAAGGTTTCGTACTATTTAGATCCAAGAAAAGACATATGACAATGTTGTTTCCAATACAAATGATAAAAAAAAACGTGTTTTATGTGTTTTCATTAGAATTAACTAAAATGTTCTTGATTTTCCGTTTATATTACCGAGGGAAGATGTACACGTAAACCGCTCTAATCCGGCTGAAACGTCGATATATGCAATAAAAACCGAACTTCTCCCCTTTTCAATATCTTACTCTACAGTATTTTAACGAGAAACAAATAGATGATTGAAAATGAAGTATTTAAGGTTATCATCTAATCAATTATGTGTTTGCATCATTTTTATCGTATATATATGAATTAATACCAATAGACTGAAAATTCACAAAAACGTGGAAAACGGCAAAATATTGCCTAATTCGATGATATTTTGTGTAAATCACATAAAGGAAAAGGGGATGATAAACGTCAAAATATTGCTAAATTCGATGATTTTTCGTACGAAACAAAATGCAGGAAAACTTGCTTAAAATGCATAATTATGCGAAATTCTGAGATTTCAAGGCCAAATCACATATCGTAATACTACATGAAATAGTATCGAAATATTGGTAAAAATGAGTATATTTACGTAATATCAAACTACATGATTAACGTGAAAAAGTCACTATTTTACCATGTTTGAGGATTTTAACTTCAAATCATTGAGCGAGGTTTCGTATTATTTCGATCCAAGAAAAGACATATGACAATGTTGTTTCCAATACAAATGATAAAAAACAATGTGTTTTCATTAGAATTAACTAAATGTTCTTGATTTTTCGTTTATATTACTGAGGGAAGATGTACACGTAAAACCGCTCTAATCCGGCTGAAACGTCGATATATGCAATAAAAACCGAACTTCTCCCCTTTTCAATATCTTACTCAGTATTTTAACGAGAAACAAATAGATGATTGAAAATGAAGTATTTAAGGTTATCATCTAATCAATTATGTGTTTGCATCATTTTTATCGTATATATATATGAATTAATACCAATAGACTGAAAATTCACAAAAACGTGGAAAACGGCAAAATGTTGCCTAACTCGATGATATTTTGTTTAAATCTTATAAAGGAAAAGGGGATGATAAACGTCAAAATATTGCTAAATTCGATGATTTTTCGTACGAAACAAAATGCAAGAAAACTTGCTTAAAATGCAATATTATGCGAAATTCTGAGATTTGAAGGCCAAATCACATATCGTAATACTACATGAAATAGTATCGAAATATTGGTAAAAATGAGTATATTTACGTAATATCAAACTACATGATTAACGTAAAAAAGTCACTATTTTACCATGTTTGTGGATTTTAACTTCAAATCATTGAGCGAGGTTTCGTATTATTTAGATCCAAGAAAAGACATATGACAATGTTGTTTCCAATACAAATGATAAAAAAACAATGTGTTTTCATTAGAATTAACTAAAATGTTCTTGATTTTAGTTTATATTACGGAGGGAAGATGTACACGTAAAACCGCTCTAATCCGGCTGAAACGTCGATATATGCAATAAAAACCGAACTTCTCCCCCTTTCAATATCTTACTCAGTATTTTAACGAGAAACAAATAGATGATTGAAAATGAAGTATTTAAAGGTTATTATCTAATCAATTATGTGTTTGCATCATTTTTATCGTATATATAATGAATTAATACCCATAAACTGAAAATTCACAAAAACGTGGAAAAACGGCAAAATATTGCCTAATTCGATGATATTTTGTTTAAATCACATAAAGGAAAAGGGGATGATAAACGTCAAAATATTGCTAAATTCGATGATTTTTCGTACGAAACAAAATGCAAGAAAACTTGCTTAAAATGCAATATTATGCGAAATTCTGTGATTTGAAGGTCAAATCACGTATCGTGATACTACATGAAATAGTATCGAAATATTGGTAAAAATGAATATATTTACATAATATCAAACTACATGATTAACGTGTAAAAAGTCACTATTTTACCATATTTGAGAATTTTAACTTCAAATCATTGAGCGAGGTTTCGTATTATTTAGATCCAAGAAAAGACATACGCCAATGTTGTTTCCAATACAAATGATAAAAAAACAATGTATTTTCATTAGAATTAACTAAAATGTTCTTGATTTTAGTTTATATTACGGAGGAAAGATGTACACGTAAAACCGCTCTAATCCGGCTGAAACGTCGATATATGCAATAAAAACCGAACTTCTCCCCTTTTCAATATCTTCCTCAGTGTTTTAACGAGAAACAAATAGATGATTGAAAATGAAGTATTTAAGGTTATCATCTATTCAATTATGTGTTTGCATCACTTTTATCGTATATATATATATGAATTAATACCCATAGACTGAAAATTCACAAAAACGTGGAAAACGGCAAAATATTGCCTAATTCGATGATATTTTGTTTAAATCACATAAAGGAAAAGGGGATGATAAACGTCAAAATATTGCTAAATTCGATGATTTTTCGTACGAAACAAAATGCAGGAAAACTTGCTTAAAATGCAATAATTATGCGAAATTCTGAGATTTCAAGGCCAAATCACATATCGTAATACTAACATGAAATAGTATCGAAATATTGGTAAAAATGAATATATTTACGTAATATCAAACTACATGATTAACGTGAAAAAGTCACTATTTTACCAAATTTGATGATTTTAACTTCAAATCATTGAGTGAGGTTTCGTACTATTTAGATCCAAGAAAAGACACATGACAATGTTGTTTCCAATACAAATGATAAAAAAACAATGTGTTTTCATTAGAATTGACTAAAATGTTCCTGATTTTCCGTTTATATTACTGAGGGAAGATGTACACGTAAAACCGCTTTAGTCCGGCTGAAACGTCGATATATGCAATAAAACCGAACTTCTCCCCTTTTCAATATCTTACTCAGTGTTTTAACGAGAAACAAATAGATGATTGAAAATGAAGTATTTAAGGTTATCATCTATTCAATTATGTGTTTGCATCACTTTTATCGTATATATATATGAATTAATACCCAGAGACTGAAAATTCACAAAAACGTGGAAAACGGCAAAATATTGCCTAATTCGATGATATTTTGTTTAAATCACATAAAGGAAAAGGGGATGATAAACGTCAAAATATTGCTAAATTCGATGATTTTTCGTACGAAACAAAATGCAGGAAAACTTGCATAAAATGCATAATTATGCGAAATTCTGAGATATCAAGGCCAAATCACATATCGTAATACAACATGAAATAGTATCGAAATATTGGTAAAAATGAATTTATTTACGTAATATCAAACTACATGATTAACGTGAAAAAGTCACTATTTTACCAAATTTGAGGATTTTAACTTCAAATAATTGAGCAAGGTTTCGTACTATTTAGATCCAAGAAAAGACCTATGACAATGTTGTTTCCAATACAAATGATAAAAAAAAACGTGTTTTATGTGTTTTCATTAGAATTAACTAAAATGTTCTTGATTTTCCGTTTATATTACCGAGGGAAGATGTACACGTAAAACCGCTCTAATCCGGCTGAAACGTCGATATATGCAATAAAAACCGAACTTCTCCCCTTTTCAATATCTTCCTCAGTGTTTTAACGAGAAACAAATAGATGATTGAAAATGAAGTATTTAAGGTTATCATCTATCAATTATGTGTTTGCATCACTTTTATCGTATATATATATATGAATTAATACCCATAGACTGAAAATTCACAAAAACGTGGAAAACGGCAAAATATTGCCTAATTCGATGATATTTTGTGTAAATCACATAAAGGAAAAGGGGATGATAAACGTCAAAATATTGCTAAATTCGATGATTTTTCGTACGAAACAAAATGCAAGGAAAACTTGCTTGAAATGCATAATTATGCGAAATTCTGAGATTTGAAGGCCAAATCACATATCGTAATACTACATGAAATAGTATCGAAATATTGGTAAAAATGAGTATATTTACGTAATATCAAATTACTTGATTAACGTGAAAAAGTCACTATTTTACCATGTTTGAGGATTTTAACTTCAAATCATTGAGCGAGGTTTCGTATTATTTCGATCCAAGAAAAGACATATGACAATGTTGTTTCCAATACAAATGATAAAAAAACAATGTGTTTTCATTAGAATTAACTAAAATGTTCTTGATTTTCGTTTATATTACTAAGGGAAGATATACACGTAAAACCGCTCTAATCCGGCTGAAACGTCGATATATGCAATAAAAACCGAACTTCTCCCCTTTTCAATATCTTACTCAGTATTTTAACGAGAAACAAATAGATGATTGAAAATGAAGTATTTAAGGTTATCATCTAATCAATTATGTGTTTGCATCATTTTTATCGTATATATATATGAATTAATACCAATAGACTGAAAATTCACAAAAACGTGGAAAACGGCAAAATATTGCCTAACTCGATGATATTTTGTTTAAATCACATAAAGGAAAAGGGGATGATAAACGTCAAAATATTGCTAAATTCGATGATTTTTCGTACGAAACAAAATGCAAGAAAACTTGCTTAAAATGCAATATTATGCGAAATTCTGAGATTTGAAGGCCAAATCACATATCGTAATACTACATGAAATAGTATCGAAATATTGGTAAAAATGAATATATTTACGTAATATCAAACTACATGATTAACAGGAAAAAGTCACTATTTTACCAATGTTTGTGGATTTTAACTTCAAATCATTGAGCGAGGTTTCGTATTATTTAGATCCAAGAAAAGACATATGACAATGTTGTTTCCAATACAAATGATAAAAAAACAATGTGTTTTCATTAGAATTAACTAAAATGTTCTTGATTTTCCGTTTATATTACGGAGGGAAAATGTACACGTAAAACCACTCTAATCCGGCTGAAACGTCGATATATGCAATAAAAACCGAACTTCTCCCCCTTTTCAATATCTTAGTCAGTATTTTAACGAGAAACAAATAGATGATTGAAAATGAAGTATTTAAAGTTATTATCTAATCAATTATGTGTGTGCATCATTTTTATCGTATATATAATGAATTAATACCCATAAACTGAAAATTCACAAAAACGTGGAAAAACGGCAAAATATTGCCTAATTCGATGATATTTTGTTTAAATCACATAAAGGAAAAGGGGATGATAAACGTCAAAATATTGCTAAATTCGATGATTTTTCGTACGAAACAAAATGCAAGAAAACTTGCTTAAAATGCAATATTATGCGAAATTCTGAGATTTGAAGGCCAAATCACATATCGTAATACTACATGAAATAGTATCGAAATATTGGTAAAAATGAATATATTTACGTAATATCAAACTACATTATTAACATGAAAAAGTCACTATTTTACCATGTTTGTGGATTTTAACTTCAAATCATTGAGCGAGGTTTCGTATTATTTAGATCCAAGAAAAGACATATGACAATGTTGTTTCCAATACAAATGATAAAAAAACAATGTGTTTTCATTAGAATTAACTAAAATGTTCTTGATTTTTAGTTTATATTACGGAGGGAAGATGTACACGTAAAACCGCTCTAATCCGGCTGAAACGTCGATATATGCAATAAAAACCGAACTTCTACCCTTTTCAATATCTTCCTCAGTGTTTTAACGAGAAACAAATAGATGATTGAAAATGAAGTATTTAAGGTTATCATCTATTCAATTATGTGTTTGCATCACTTTTATCGTATATATATATATGAATTAATAGCCCATAGACTGAAAATTCACAAAAACGTGGAAAACGGCAAAATATTGCCTAATTCGATGATATTTTGTTTAAATCACATAAAGGAAAAGGGGATGATAAACGTCAAAATATTGCTAAATTCGATGATTTTTCGTACGAAACAAAATGCAGGAAAACTTGCATAAAATGCATAATTATGCGAAATTCTGAGATTTCAAGGCCAAATCACATATCGTAATACTAACATGAAATAGTATCGAAATATTGGTAAAAATGAATATATTTACGTAATATCAAACTACATGATTAACGTGAAAAAGTCACTATTTTACCAAATTTGAGGATTTTAACTTCAAATAATTGAGCAAGGTTTCGTACTATTTAGATCCAAGAAAAGACATATGACAATGTTGTTTCCAATACAAATGATAAAAAAAACGTGTTTTATGTGTTTTCATTAGAATTAACTAAAATGTTCTTGATTTTCCGTTTATATTACCGAGGGAAGATGTACACGTAAAACCGCTCTAATCCGGCTGAAACGTCGATATATGCAATAAAAACCGAACTTCTCCCCTTTTCAATATCTTACTCAGTATTTTAACGAGAAACAAATAGATGATTGAAAATGAAGTATTTAAGGTTATCATCTAATCAATTATGTGTTTGCATCATTTTTATCGTATATATATATGAATTAATACCAATAGACTGAAAATTCACAAAAACGTGGAAAACGGCAAAATATTGCCTAACTCGATGATATTTTGTTTAAATCACATAAAGGAAAAGGGGATGATAAACGTCAAAATATTGCTAAATTCGATGATTTTTCGTACGAAACAAAATGCAAGAAAACTTGCTTAAAATGCAATATTATGCGAAATTCTGAGATTTGAAGGCCAAATCACATATCGTAATACTACATGAAATAGTATCGAAATAATGGTAAAAATGAGTATATTTACGTAATATCAAACTACATGATTAACGTGAAAAAGTCACTATTTTACCATGTTTGTGGATTTTAACTTCAAATCATTGAGCGAGGTTTCGTATTATTTAGATCCAAGAAAAGACATATGACAATGTTGTTTCCAATACAAATGATAAAAAAACAATGTGTTTTCATTAGAATTAACTAAAATGTTCTTGATTTTCCGTTTATATTACGGAGGGAAAATGTACACGTAAAACCACTCTAATCCGGCTGAAACGTCGATATATGCAATAAAAACCGAACTTCTCCCCCTTTCAATATCTTACTCAGTATTTTAACGAGAAACAAATAGATGATTGAAAATGAAGTATTTAAAGTTATTATCTAATCAATTATGTGTTTGCATCATTTTTATCGTATATATAATGAATTAATACCCATAAACTGAAAATTCACAAAAACGTGGAAAAACGGCAAAATATTGCCTAATTCGATGATATTTTGTTTAAATCACATAAAGGAAAAGGGGATGATAAACGTCAAAATATTGCTAAATTCGATGATTTTTCGTACGAAACAAAATGCAGGAAAACTTGCATAAAATGCATAATTATGCGAAATTCTGAGATTTCAAGGCCAAATCACATATCGTAATACAACATGAAATAGTATCGAAATATTGGTAAAAATGAATATATTTACGTAATATCAAACTACATGATTAACGTGAAAAAGTCACTATTTTACCAAATTTGAGGATTTTAACTTCAAATAATTGAGCAAGGTTTCGTACTATTTAGATCCAAGAAAAGACATATGACAATGTTGTTTCCAATACAAATGATAAAAAAAAACGTGTTTTATGTGTTTTCATTAGAATTAACTAAAATGTTCTTGATTTTCCGTTTATATTACCGAGGGAAGGTGTACACGTAAAACCGCTCTAATCCGGCTGAAACGTCGATATATGCAATAAAAACCGAACTTCTTCCCTTTTCAATATCTTCCTCAGTGTTTTAACGAGAAACAAATAGATGATTGAAAATGAAGTATTTAAGGTTATCATCTATTCAATTATGTGTTTGCATCACTTTTATCGTATATATATATATATATATATGAATAGACTGAATGAATAGACCCATAGACTGAAAATTCACAAAAACGTGGAAAACGGCAAAATATTGCCTAATTCGATGATATTTTGTGTAAATCACATAAAGGAAAAGGGGATGATAAACGTCAAAATATTGCTAAATTCGATGATTTTTCGTACGAAACAAAATGCAGGAAAACTTGCTTAAAATGCATAATTATGCGAAATTCTGAGATTTGAAGGCCAAATCACATATCGTAATACTACATGAAATAGTATCGAAATATTGGTAAAAATGAGTATATTTACGTAATATCAAATTACATGATTAACGTGAAAAAGTCACTATTTTACCATGTTTGTGGATTTTAACTTCAAATCATTGAGCGAGGTTTCGTATTATTTAGATCCAAGAAAAGACATATGACAATGTTGTTTCCAATACAAATGATAAAAAAACAATGTGTTTTCATTAGAATTAACTAAAATGTTCTTGATTTTCCGTTTATATTACGGAGGGAAAATGTACACGTAAAACCACTCTAATCCGGCTGAAACGTCGATATATGCAATAAAAACCGAACTTCTCCCCCTTTCAATATCTTACTCAGTATTTTAACGAGAAACAAATAGATGATTGAAAATGAAGTATTTAAAGTTATTATCTAATCAATTATGTGTTTGCATCATTTTTATCGTATTTATAATGAATTAATACCCATAAACTGAAAATTCACAAAAACGTGATAAAACGGCAAAATATTGCCTAATTCGATGATATTTTGTTTAAATCACATAAAGGAAAAGGGGATGATAAACGTCAAAATATTGCTAAATTCGATGATTTTTCGTACGAAACAAAATGCAAGAAAACTTGCTTAAAATGCAATATTATGCGAAATTCTGTGATTTGAAGGTCAAATCACGTATCGTGATACTACATGAAATAGTATCGAAATATTGGTAAAAATGAATATATTTACGTAATATCAAACTACATGATTAACGTGTAAAAAAGTCACTATTTTACCATATTTGAGGATTTTAACTTCAAATCATTGAGCGAGGTTTCGTATTATTTAGATCCAAGAAAAGACATACGCCAATGTTGTTTCCAATACAAATGATAAAAAAACAATGTATTTTCATTAGAATTAACTAAAATGTTCTTGATTTTTAGTTTATATTACGGAGGGAAGATGTACACGTAAAACCGCTCTAATCCGGCTGAAACGTCGATATATGCAATAAAAACAGAACTTCTCCCCTTTTCAATATCTTCCTCAGTGTTTTAACGAGAAACAAATAGATGATTGAAAATGAAGTATTTAAGGTTATCATCTATTCAATTATGTGTTTGCATCACTTTTATCGTATATATATATATGAATTAATACCCATAGACTGAAAATTCACAAAAACGTGGAAAACGGCAAAATATTGCCTAATTCGATGATATTTTGTTTAAATCACATAAAGGAAAAGGGGATGATAAACGTCAAAATATTGCTAAATTCGATGATTTTTCGTACGAAACAAAATGCAGGAAAACTTGCTTAAAATGCATAATTATGCGAAATTCTGAGATTTCAAGGCCAAATCACATATCGTAATACAACATGAAATAGTATCGAAATATTGGTAAAAATGAATATATTTACGTAATATCAAACTACATGATTAACGTGAAAAAGTCACTATTTTACCAAATTTGAGGATTTTAACTTCAAATCATTGAGTGAGGTTTCGTACTATTTAGATCCAAGAAAAGACATATGACAATGTTGTTTCCAATACAAATGATAAAAAAACAATGTGTTTTCATTAGAATTGACTAAAATGTTCCTGATTTTCCGTTTATATTACTGAGGGAAGATGTACACGTAAAACCGCTTTAGTCCGGCTGAAACGTCGATATATGCAATAAAAACCGAACTTCTCCCCTTTTCAATATCTTACTCAGTATTTTAACGAGAAACAAATAGATGATTGAAAATGAAGTATTTAAGGTTATCATCTAATCAATTATGTGTTTGCATCATTTTTATCGTATATATATGAATTAATACCAATAGACTGAAAATTCACAAAAACGTGGAAAACGGCAAAATATTGCCTAATTCGATGATATTTTGTTTAAATCACATAAAGGAAAAGGGGATGATAAACGTCAAAATATTGGTAAATTCGATGATTTTTCGTACGAAACAAAATGCAAGAAAACTTGCTTAAAATGCAATATTATGCGAAATTCTGAGATTTGAAGGCCAAATCACATATCGTAATACTACATGAAATAGTATCGAAATATTGGTAAAAATGAATATATTTACGTAATATCAAACTACATGATTAACATGAAAAAGTCACTATTTTACCATGTTTGTGGATTTTAACTTCAAATCATTGAGCGAGGTTTCGTATTATTTAGATCCAAGAAAAGACATATGACAATGTTGTTTCCAATACAAATGATAAAAAAACAATGTGTTTTCATTAGAATTAACTAAAATGTTCTTGATTTTTAGTTTATATTACGGAGGGAAGATGTACACGTAAAACCGCTCTAATCCGGCTGAAACGTCGATATATGCAAAAAAAACCGAACTTCTCCCCTTTTCAATATCTTCCACAGTGTTTTAACGAGAAACAAATAGATGATTGAAAATGAAGTATTTAAGGTTATCATCTATTCAATTATGTGTTTGCATCACTTTTATCGTATATATATATATATGAATTAATACCCATAGACTGAAAATTCACAAAAACGTGGAAAACGGCAAAATATTGCCTAATTCGATGATATTTTGTTTAAATCACATAAAGGAAAAGGGGATGATAAACGTCAAAATATTGCTAAATTCGATGATTTTTCGTAAGAAACAAAATGCAGGAAAACTTGCATAAAATGCATAATTATGCGAAATTCTGAGATTTCAAGGCCAAATCACATATCGTAATACAACATGAAATAGTATCGAAATATTGGTAAAAATGAATATATTTACATAATATCAAACTACATGATTAACGTGAAAAAGTCACTATTTTACCAAATTTGAGGATTTTAACTTCAAATAAATGAGTAAGGTTTCGTACTATTTAGATCCAAAAAAAGACCTATGACAATGTTGTTTCCAATACAAATGATAAAAAAAAACGTGTTTTATGTGTTTTCATTAGAATTAACTAAAATGTTCTTGATTTTCCGTTTATATTACCGAGGGAAGATGTACACGTAAAACCGCTCTAATCCGGCTGAAACGTCGATATATGCAATAAAAACCGAACTTCTCCCCTTTTCAATATCTTCCTCAGTGTTTTAACGAGAAACAAATAGATGATTGAAAATGAAGTATTTAAGGTTATCATCTATTCAATTATGTGTTTGCATCACTTTTATCGTATATATATATATGAATTAATACCCATAGACTGAAAATTCACAAAAACGTGGAAAACGGCAAAATATTGCCTAATTCGATGATATTTTGTGTAAATCACATAAAGGAAAAGGGGATGATAAACGTCAAAATATTGCTAAATTCGATGATTTTTCGTACGAAACAAAATGCAGGAAAACTTGCTTAAAATGCATAATTATGCGAAATTCTGAGATTTGAAGGCCAAATCACATATCGTAATACTACATGAAATAGTATCGAAATATTGGTAAAAATGAGTATATTTACGTAATATCAAACTACATGATTAACGTGAAAAAGTCACTATTTTACCATGTTTGAGGATTTTAACTTCAAATCATTGAGCGAGGTTTCGTATTATTTCGATCCAAGAAAAGACATATGACAATGTTGTTTCCAATACAAATGATAAAAAACAATGTGTTTTCATTAGAATTAACTAAAATGTTCTTGATTTTTCGTTTATATTACTAAGGGAAGATATACACGTAAAACCGCTCTAATCCGGCTGAAACGTCGATATATGCAATAAAAACCGAACTTCTCCCCTTTTCAATATCTTACTCAGTATTTTAACGAGAAACAAATAGATGATTGAAAATGAAGTATTTAAGGTTATCATCTAATCAATTATGTGTTTGCATCACTTTTATCGTATATATATATGAATTAATACCAATAGACTGAAAATTCACAAAAACGTGGAAAACGGCAAAATATTGCCTAACTCGATGATATTTTGTTTAAATCACATAAAGGAAAAGGGGATGATAAACGTCAAAATATTGCTAAATTCGATGATTTTTCGTACGAAACAAAATGCAAGAAAACTTGCTTAAAATGCAATATTATGCGAAATTCTGAAATTTGAAGGCCAAATCACATATCGTAATACTACATGAAATAGTATCGAAATATTGGTAAAAATGAGTATATTTACGTAATATCAAACTACATGATTAACGTGAAAAAGTCACTATTTTACCATGTTTGTGGATTTTAACTTCAAATCATTGAGCGAGGTTTCGTATTATTTAGATCCAAGAAAAGACATATGACAATGTTGTTTCCAATACAAATGATAAAAAAACAATGTGTTTTCATTAGAATTAACTAAAATGTTCTTGATTTTCCGTTTATATTACGGAGGGAAAATGTACACGTAAAACCACTCTAATCCGGCTGAAACGTCGATATATGCAATAAAAACCGAACTTCTCCCCCTTTCAATATCTTACTCAGTATTTTAACGAGAAACAAATAGATGATTGAAAATGAAGTATTTAAAGTTATTATCTAATCAATTATGTGTTTGCATCATTTTTATCGTATATATAATGAATTAATACCCATAAACTGAAAATTCACAAAAACGTGGAAAAACGGCAAAATATTGCCTAATTCGATGATATTTTGTTTAAATCACATAAAGGAAAAGGGGATGATAAACGTCAAAATATTGCTAAATTCGATGATTTTTCGTACGAAACAAAATGCAAGAAAACTTGCTTAAAATGCAATATTATGCGAAATTCTGAGATTTGAAGGCCAAATCACATATCGTAATACTACATGAAATAGTATCGAAATATTGGTAAAAATGAATATATTTACGTAATATCAAACTACATGATTAACATGAAAAAGTCACTATTTTACCATGTTTGTGGATTTTAACTTCAAATCATTGAGCGAGGTTTCGTATTATTTAGATCCAAGAAAAGACATATGACAATGTTGTTTCCAATACAAATGATAAAAAAACAATGTGTTTTCATTAGAATTAACTAAAATGTTCTTGATTTTTAGTTTATATTACGGAGGGAAGATGTACACGTAAAACCGCTCTAATCCGGCTGAAACGTCGATATATGCAATAAAAACCGAACTTCTCCCCTTTTCAATATCTTCCTCAGTATTTTAACGAGAAACAAATAGATGATTGAAAATGAAGTATTTAAAGTTATTATCTAATCAATTATGTGTTTGCATCATTTTTATCGTATATATAATGAATTAATACCCATAAACTGAAAATTCACAAAAACGTGGAAAAACGGCAAAATATTGCCTAATTCGATGATATTTTGTTTAAATCACATAAAGGAAAAGGGGATGATAAACGTCAAAATATTGCTAAATTCGATGATTTTTCGTACGAAACAAAATGCAGGAAAACTTGCATAAAATGCATAATTATGCGAAATTCTGAGATTTCAAGGCCAAATCACATATCGTAATACAACATGAAATAGTATCGAAATATTGGTAAAAATGAATATATTTACGTAATATCAAACTACATGATTAACGTGAAAAAGTCACTATTTTACCAAATTTGAGGATTTTAACTTCAAATAATTGAGCAAGGTTTCGTACTATTTAGATCCAAGAAAAGACATATGACAATGTTGTTTCCAATACAAATGATAAAAAAAACGTGTTTTATGTGTTTTCATTAGAATTAACTAAAATGTTCTTGATTTTCCGTTTATATTACCGAGGGAAGGTGTACACGTAAAACCGCTCTAATCCGGCTGAAACGTCGATATATGCAATAAAAACCGAACTTCTTCCCTTTTCAATATCTTCCTCAGTGTTTTAACGAGAAACAAATAGATGATTGAAAATGAAGTATTTAAGGTTATCATCTATTCAATTATGTGTTTGCATCACTTTTATCGTATATATATATATATGAATAGACTGAATGAATAGACCCATAGACTGAAAATTCACAAAAACGTGGAAAACGGCAAAATATTGCCTAATTCGATGATATTTTGTGTAAATCACATAAAGGAAAAGGGGATGATAAACGTCAAAATATTGCTAAATTCGATGATTTTTCGTACGAAACAAAATGCAGGAAAACTTGCTTAAAATGCATAATTATGCGAAATTCTGAGATTTGAAGGCCAAATCACATATCGTAATACTACATGAAATAGTATCGAAATATTGGTAAAAATGAGTATATTTACGTAATATCAAATTACTTGATTAACGTGAAAAAGTCACTATTTTACCATGTTTGAGGATTTTAACTTCAAATCATTGAGCGAGGTTTCGTATTATTTCGATCCAAGAAAAGACATATGACAATGTTGTTTCCAATACAAATGATAAAAAACAATGTGTTTTCATTAGAATTAACTAAAATGTTCTTGATTTTTCGTTTATATTACTAAGGGAAGATGTACACGTAAAACCGCTCTAATCCGGCTGAAACGTCGATATATGCAATAAAAACCGAACTTCTCCCCTTTTCAATTTCTTACTCAGTATTTTAACGAGAAACAAATAGATGATTGAAAATGAAGTACTTAAGGTTATCATCTAATCAATTATGTGTTTGCATCATTTTTATCGTATATATATATGAATTAATACCAATAGACTGAAAATTCAAAAAACCTGGAAAACGGCAAAATATTGCCTAACTCGATGATATTTTGTTTAAATCACATAAAGGAAAAGGGGATGATAAACGTCAAAATATTGCTAAATTCGATGATTTTTCGTACGAAACAAAATGCAGGAAAACTTGCTTAAAATGCATAATTATGCGAAATTCTGAGATTTGAAGGCCAAATCACATATCGTAATACTACATGAAATAGTATCGAAATATTGGTAAAAATGAGTATATTTACGTAATATCAAACTACATGATTAACGTGAAAAAGTCACTATTTTACCATGTTTGAGGATTTTAACTTCAAATCATTGAGCGAGGTTTCGTATTATTTCGATCCAAGAAAAGACATATGACAATGTTGTTTCCAATACAAATGATAAAAAACAATGTGTTTTCATTAGAATTAACTAAAATGTTCTTGATTTTTCGTTTATATTACTGAGGGAAGATGTACACGTAAAACCGCTCTAATCCGGATGAAACGTCAATATATGCAATAAAAACCGAACTTCTCCCCTTTTCAATATCTTACTCAGTATTTTAACGAGAAACAAATAGATGATTGAAAATGAAGTATTTAAGGTTATCATCTAATCAATTATGTGTTTGCATCATTTTTATCGTATATATATATGAATTAATACCAATAGACTGAAAATTCACAAAAACGTGGAAAACGGCAAAATATTGCCTAACTCGATGATATTTTGTTTAAATCTTATAAAGGAAAAGGGGATGATAAACGTCAAAATATTGCTAAATTCGATGATTTTTCGTACGAAACAAAATGCAAGAAAACTTGCTTAAAATGCAATATTATGCGAAATTCTGAGATTTGAAGGCCAAATCACATATCGTAATACTACATGAAATAGTATCGAAATATTGGTAAAAATGAGTATATTTACGTAATATCAAACTACATGATTAACGTGAAAAAGTCACTATTTTACCATGTTTGTGGATTTTAACTTCAAATCATTGAGCGAGGTTTCGTATTATTTAGATCCAAGAAAAGACATATGACAATGTTGTTTCCAATACAAATGATAAAAAAACAATGTGTTTTCTTTAGAATTAACTAAAATGTTCTTGATTTTCCGTTTATATTACGGAGGGAAAATGTACACGTAAAACCACTCTAATCCGGCTGAAACGTCGATATATGCAATAAAAACCGAACTTCTCCCCCTTTCAATATCTTACTCAGTATTTTAACGAGAAACAAATAGATGATTGAAAATGAAGTATTTAAAGTTATTATCTAATCAATTATGTGTTTGCATCATTTTTATCGTATATATAATGAATTAATACCCATAAACTGAAAATTCACAAAAACGTGGAAAAACGGCAAAATATTGCCTAATTCGATGATATTTTGTTTAAATCACATAAAGGAAAAGGGGATGATAAACGTCAAAATATTGCTAAATTCGATGATTTTTCGTACGAAACAAAATGCAAGAAAACTTGCTTAAAATGCAATATTATGCGAAATTCTGAGATTTGAAGGCCAAATCACATATCGTAATACTACATGAAATAGTATCGAAATATTGGTAAAAATGAATATATTTACGTAATATCAAACTACATGATTAACATGAAAAAGTCACTATTTTACCATGTTTGTGGATTTTAACTTCAAATCATTGAGCGAGGTTTCGTATTATTTAGATCCAAGAAAAGACATATGACAATGTTGTTTCCAATACAAATGATAAAAAAACAATGTGTTTTTATTAGAATTAACTAAAATGTTCTTGATTTTTAGTTTATATTACGGAGGGAAGATGTACACGTAAAACCGCTCTAATCCGGCTGAAACGTCGATATATGCAATAAAAACCGAACTTCTCCCCTTTTCAATATCTTCCTCAGTGTTTTAACGAGAAACAAATAGATGACTGAAAATGAAGTATTTAAGGTTATCATCTATTCAATTATGTGTTTGCATCACTTTTATCGTATATATATATATGAATTAATACCCATAGACTGAAAATTCACAAAAACGTGGAAAACGGCAAAATATTGCCTAATTCGATGATATTTTGTTTAAATCACATAAAGGAAAAGGGGATGATAAACGTCAAAATATTGTTAAATTCGATGATTTTTCATACGAAACAAAATGCAGGAAAACTTGCATAAAATGCATAATTATGCGAAATTCTGAGATTTCAAGGCCAAATCACATATCGTAATACAACATGAAATAGTATCGAAATATTGGTAAAAATGAATATATTTACGTAATATCAAACTACATGATTAACGTGAAAAAGTCACTATTTTACCAAATTTGAGGATTTTAACTTCAAATAATTGAGCAAGGTTTCGTACTATTTAGATCCAAGAAAAGACATGACAATGTTGTTTCCAATACAAATGATAAAAAAAAACGTGTTTTATGTGTTTTCATTAGAATTAACTAAAATGTTCTTGATTTTCCGTTTATATTACCGAGGGAAGGTGTACACGTAAAACCGCTCTAATCCGGCTGAAACGTCGATATATGCAATAAAAACCGAACTTCTTCCCTTTTCAATATCTTCCTCAGTGTTTTAACGAGAAACAAATAGATGATTGAAAATGAAGTATTTAAGGTTATCATCTATTCAATTATGTGTTTGCATCACTTTTTCGTATATATATATATATATGAATAGACTGAATGAATAGACCCATAGACTGAAAATTCACAAAAACGTGGAAAACGGCAAAATATTGCCTAATTCGATGATATTTTGTGTAAATCACATAAAGGAAAAGGGGATGATAAACGTCAAAATATTGCTAAATTCGATGATTTTTCGTACGAAACAAAATGCAGGAAAACTTGCTTAAAATGCATAATTATGCGAAATTCTGAGATTTGAAGGCCAAATCACATATCGTAATACTACATGAAATAGTATCGAAATATTGGTAAAAATGAGTATATTTACGTAATATCAAATTACTTGATTAACGTGAAAAAGTCACTATTTTACCATGTTTGAGGATTATAACTTCAAATCATTGAGCGAGGTTTCGTATTATTTCGATCCAAGAAAAGACATATGACAATGTTGTTTCCAATACAAATGATAAAAAACAATGTGTTTTCATTAGAATTAACTAAAATGTTCTTGATTTTTCGTTTATATTACTGAGGGAAGATGTACACGTAAAACCGCTCTAATCCGGATGAAACGTCAATATATGCAATAAAAACCGAACTTCTCCCCTTTTCAATATCTTACTCAGTATTTTAACGAGAAACAAATAGATGATTGAAAATGAAGTATTTAAGGTTATCATCTAATCAATTATGTGTTTGCATCATTTTTATCGTATATATATATGAATTAATACCAATAGACTGAAAATTCACAAAAACGTGGAAAACGGCAAAATATTGCCTAACTCGATGATATTTTGTTTAAATCTTATAAAGGAAAAGGGGATGATAAACGTCAAAATATTGCTAAATTCGATGATTTTTCGTACGAAACAAAATGCAAGAAAACTTGCTTAAAATGCAATATTATGCGAAATTCTGAGATTTGAAGGCCAAATCACATATCGTAATACTACATGAAATAGTATCGAAATATTGGTAAAAATGAGTATATTTACGTAATATCAAACTACATGATTAACGTGAAAAAGTCACTATTTTACCATGTTTGTGGATTTTAACTTCAAATCATTGAGCGAGGTTTCGTATTATTTAGATCCAAGAAAAGACATATGACAATGTTGTTTCCAATACAAATGATAAAAAAACAATGTGTTTTCTTTAGAATTAACTAAAATGTTCTTGATTTTCCGTTTATATTACGGAGGGAAAATGTACACGTAAAACCACTCTAATCCGGCTGAAACGTCGATATATGCAATAAAAACCGAACTTCTCCCCCTTTCAATATCTTACTCAGTATTTTAACGAGAAACAAATAGATGATTGAAAATGAAGTATTTAAAGTTATTATCTAATCAATTATGTGTTTGCATCATTTTTATCGTATATATAATGAATTAATACCCATAAACTGAAAATTCACAAAAACGTGGAAAAACGGCAAAATATTGCCTAATTCGATGATATTTTGTTTAAATCACATAAAGGAAAAGGGGATGATAAACGTCAAAATATTGCTAAATTCGATGATTTTTCGTACGAAACAAAATGCAAGAAAACTTGCTTAAAATGCAATATTATGCGAAATTCTGAGATTTGAAGGCCAAATCACATATCGTAATACTACATGAAATAGTATCGAAATATTGGTAAAAATGAATATATTTACGTAATATCAAACTACATGATTAACATGAAAAAGTCACTATTTTACCATGTTTGTGGATTTTAACTTCAAATCATTGAGCGAGGTTTCGTATTATTTAGATCCAAGAAAAGACATATGACAATGTTGTTTCCAATACAAATGATAAAAAAACAATGTGTTTTCATTAGAATTAACTAAAATGTTCTTGATTTTTAGTTTATATTACGGAGGGAAGATGTACACGTAAAACCGCTCTAATCCGGCTGAAACGTCGATATATGCAATAAAAACCGAACTTCTCCCCTTTTCAATATCTTCCTCAGTGTTTTAACGAGAAACAAATAGATGACTGAAAATGAAGTATTTAAGGTTATCATCTATTCAATTATGTGTTTGCATCACTTTTATCGTATATATATATATGAATTAATACCCATAGACTGAAAATTCACAAAAACGTGGAAAACGGCAAAATATTGCCTAATTCGATGATATTTTGTTTAAATCACATAAAGGAAAAGGGGATGATAAACGTCAAAATATTGTTAAATTCGATGATTTTTCGTACGAAACAAAATGCAGGAAAACTTGCATAAAATGCATAATTATGCGAAATTCTGAGATTTCAAGGCCAAATCACATATCGTAATACAACATGAAATAGTATCGAAATATTGGTAAAAATGAATATATTTACGTAATATCAAACTACATGATTAACGTGAAAAAGTCACTATTTTACCAAATTTGAGGATTTTAACTTCAAATAATTGAGCAAGGTTTCGTACTATTTAGATCCAAGAAAAGACATGACAATGTTGTTTCCAATACAAATGATAAAAAAAACGTGTTTTATGTGTTTTCATTAGAATTAACTAAAATGTTCTTGATTTTCCGTTTATATTACCGAGGGAAGGTGTACACGTAAAACCGCTCTAATCCGGCTGAAACGTCGATATATGCAATAAAAACCGAACTTCTTCCCTTTTCAATATCTTCCTCAGTGTTTTAACGAGAAACAAATAGATGATTGAAAATGAAGTATTTAAGGTTATCATCTATTCAATTATGTGTTTGCATCACTTTTTTCGTATATATATATATATATGAATAGACTGAATGAATAGACCCATAGACTGAAAATTCACAAAAACGTGGAAAACGGCAAAATATTGCCTAATTCGATGATATTTTGTGTAAATCACATAAAGGAAAAGGGGATGATAAACGTCAAAATATTGCTAAATTCGATGATTTTTCGTACGAAACAAAATGCAGGAAAACTTGCTTAAAATGCATAATTATGCGAAATTCTGAGATTTGAAGGCCAAATCACATATCGTAATACTACATGAAATAGTATCGAAATATTGGTAAAAATGAGTATATTTACGTAATATCAAATTACTTGATTAACGTGAAAAAGTCACTATTTTACCATGTTTGAGGATTATAACTTCAAATCATTGAGCGAGGTTTCGTATTATTTCGATCCAAGAAAAGACATATGACAATGTTGTTTCCAATACAAATGATAAAAAACAATGTGTTTTCATTAGAATTAACTAAAATGTTCTTGATTTTTCGTTTATATTACTAAGGGAAGATGTACACGTAAAACCGCTCTAATCCGGCTGAAACGTCGATATATGCAATAAAAACCGAACTTCTCCCCTTTTCAATTTCTTACTCAGTATTTTAACGAGAAACAAATAGATGATTGAAAATGAAGTATTTAAGGTTATCATCTAATCAATTATGTGTTTGCATCATTTTTATCGTATATATATATGAATTAATACCAATAGACTGAAAATTCAAAAAACCTGGAAAACGGCAAAATATTGCCTAACTCGATGATATTTTGTTTAAATCACATAAAGGAAAAGGGGATGATAAACGTCAAAATATTGCTAAATTCGATGATTTTTCGTACGAAACAAAATGCAGGAAAACTTGCTTAAAATGCATAATTATGCGAAATTCTGAGATTTGAAGGACAAATCACATATCGTAATACTACATGAAATAGTATCGAAATATTGGTAAAAATGAGTATATTTACGTAATATCAAACTACATGATTAACGTGAAAAAGTCACTATTTTACCAATTTTGAGGATTTTAACTTCAAATCATTGAGCGAGGTTTCGTATTATTTCGATCCAAGAAAAGACATATGACAATGTTGTTTCCAATACAAATGATAAAAAACAATGTGTTTTCATTAGAATTAACTAAAATGTTCTTGATTTTTCGTTTATATTACTGAGGGAAGATGTACACGTAAAACCGCTCTAATCCGGCTGAAACGTCAATATATGCAATAAAAACCGAACTTCTCCCCTTTTCAATATCTTACTCAGTATTTTAACGAGAAACAAATAGATGATTGAAAATGAAGTATTTAAGGTTATCATCTAATCAATTATGTGTTTGCATCATTTGTATCGTATATATATATGAATTAATACCAATAGACTGAAAATTCACAAAAACGTGGAAAACGGCAAAATATTGCCTAACTCGATGATATTTTGTTTAAATCTTATAAAGGAAAAGGGGATGATAAACGTCAAAATATTGCTAAATTCGATGATTTTTCGTACGAAACAAAATGCAAGAAAACTTGCTTAAAATGCAATATTATGCGAAATTCTGAGATTTGAAGGCCAAATCACATATCGTAATACTACATGAAATAGTATCGAAATATTGGTAAAAATGAGTATATTTACGTAATATCAAACTACATGATTAACGTGAAAAAGTCACTATTTTACCATGTTTGTGGATTTTAACTTCAAATCATTGAGCGAGGTTTCATATTATTTAGATCCAAGAAAAGACATATGACAATGTTGTTTCCAATACAAATGATAAAAAAACAATGTGTTTTCATTAGAATTAACTAAAATGTTCTTGATTTTCCGTTTATATTACGGAGGGAAAATGTACACGTAAAACCACTCTAATCCGGCTGAAACGTCGATATATGCAATAAAAACCGAACTTCTCCCCCTTTCAATATCTTACTCAGTATTTTAACGAGAAACAAATAGATGATTGAAAATGAAGTATTTAAAGTTATTATCTAATCAATTATGTGTTTGCATCATTTTTATCGTATATATATTGAATTAATACCCATAAACTGAAAATTCACAAAAACGTGGAAAAACGGCAAAATATTGCCTAATTCGATGATATTTTGTTTAAATCACATAAAGGAAAAGGAGATGATAAACGTCAAAATATTGCTAAATTCGATGATTTTTCGTACGAAACAAAATGCAAGAAAACTTGCTTAAAATGCAATATTATGCGAAATTCTGTGATTTGAAGGTCAAATCACGTATCGTGATACTACATGAAATAGTATCGAAATATTGGTAAAAATGAATATATTTACGTAATATCAAACTACATGATTAACGTGTAAAAAAGTCACTATTTTACCATATTTGAGGATTTTAACTTCAAATCATTGAGCGAGGTTTCGTATTATTTAGATCCAAGAA
Source organism: Procambarus clarkii (assembly GCF_040958095.1). Lineage (NCBI taxonomy): Eukaryota > Metazoa > Arthropoda > Malacostraca > Decapoda > Cambaridae > Procambarus > Procambarus clarkii. Next base: position 23,536 of record NW_027189394.1, read on the forward strand.
AAGACATACGCCAATGTTGTTTCCAATACAAATGATAAAAAAACAATGTATTTTCATTAGAATTAACTAAAATGTTCTTGATTTTTAGTTTATATTACGGAGGGAAGATGTACACGTAAAACCGCTCTAATCCGGCTGAAACGTCGATATATGCAATAAAAACCGAACTTCTCCCCTTTTCAATATCTTCCTCAGTGTTTTAACGACAAACAAATAGATGATTGAAAATGAAGTATTTAAGGTTATCATCTATTCAATTATGTGTTTGCATCACTTTTATCGTATATATATATATATGAATTAATACCCATAGACTGAAAATTCACAAAAACGTGGAAAACGGCAAAATATTGCCTAATTCGATGATATTTTGTTTAAATCACATAAAGGAAAAGGGGATGATAAACGTCAAAATATTGCTAAATTCGATGATTTTTCGTACGAAACAAAATGCAGGAAAACTTGCTTAAAATGCATAATTATGCGAAATTCTGAGATTTCAAGGCCAAATCACATATCGTAATACAACATGAAATAGTATCGAAATATTGGTAAAAATGAATATATTTACGTAATATCAAACTACATGATTAACGTGAAAAAGTCACTATTTTACCAAATTTGAGGATTTTAACTTCAAATCATTGAGTGAGGTTTCGTACTATTTAGATCCAAGAAAAGACATATGACAATGTTGTTTCCAATACAAATGATAAAAAAACAATGTGTTTTCATTAGAATTGACTAAAATGTTCCTGATTTTCCGTTTATATTACTGAGGGAAGATGTACACGTAAAACCGCTTTAGTCCGGCTGAAACGTCGATATATGCAATAAAAACCGAACTTCTCCCCTTTTCAATATCTTACTCAGTATTTTAACGAGAAACAAATAGATGATTGAAAATGAAGTATTTAAGGTTATCATCTAATCAATTATGTGTTTGCATCATTTTTATCGTATATATATGAATTAATACCAATAGACTGAAAATTCACAAAAACGTGGAAAACGGCAAAATATTGCCTAATTCGATGATATTTTGTTTAAATCACATAAAGGAAAAGGGGATGATAAACGTCAAAATATTGCTAAATTCGATGATTTTTCGTACGAAACAAAATGCAAGAAAACTTGCTTAAAATGCAATATTATGCGAAATTCTGAGATTTGAAGGCCAAATCACATATCGTAATACTACATGAAATAGTATCGAAATATTGGTAAAAATGAATATATTTTCGTAATATCAAACTACATGATTAACATGAAAAAGTCACTATTTTACCATGTTTGTGGATTTTAACTTCAAATCATTGAGCGAGGTTTCGTATTATTTAGATCCAAGAAAAGACATATGACAATGTTGTTTCCAATACAAATGATAAAAAAACAATGTGTTTTCATTAGAATTAACTAAAATGTTCTTGATTTTTAGTTTATATTACGGAGGGAAGATGTACACGTAAAACCGCTCTAATCCGGCTGAAACGTCGATATATGCAATAAAAACCGAACTTCTCCCCTTTTCAATATCTTCCTCAGTGTTTTAACGAGAAACAAATAGATGATTGAAAATGAAGTATTTAAGGTTATCATCTATTCAATTATGTGTTTGCATCACTTTTATCGTATATATATATATGAATTAATACCCATAGACTGAAAATTCACAAAAACGTGGAAAACGGCAAAATATTGCCTAATTCGATGATATTTTGTTTAAATCACATAAAGGAAAAGGGGATGATAAACGTCAAAATATTGCTAAATTCGATGATTTTTCGTACGAAACAAAATGCAGGAAAACTTGCATAAAATGCATAATTATGCGAAATTCTGAGATTTCAAGGCCAAATCACATATCGTAATACAACATGAAATAGTATCGAAATATTGGTAAAAATGAATATATTTACGTAATATCAAACTACATGATTAACGTGAAAAAGTCACTATTTTACCAAATTTGAGGATTTTAACTTCAAATAATTGAGCAAGGTTTCGTACTATTTAGATCCAAGAAAAGACCTATGACAATGTTGTTTCCAATACAAATGATAAAAAAAAACGTGTTTTATGTGTTTTCATTAGAATTAACTAAAATGTTCTTGATTTTCCGTTTATATTACCGAGGGAAGATGTACACGTAAAACCGCTCTAATCCGGCTGAAACGTCGATATATGCAATAAAAACCGAACTTCTCCCCTTTTCAATATCTTCCTCAGTGTTTTAACGAGAAACAAATAGATGATTGAAAATGAAGTATTTAAGGTTATCATCTATTCAATTATGTGTTTGCATCACTTTTATCGTATATATATATATATGAATTAATACCCATAGACTGAAAATTCACAAAAACGTGGAAAACGGCAAAATATTGCCTAATTCGATGATATTTTGTGTAAATCACATGAAGGAAAAGGGGATGATAAACGTCAAAATATTGCTAAATTCGATGATTTTTCGTACGAAACAAAGTGCAGGAAAACTTGCTTAAAATGCATAATTATGCGAAATTCTGAGATTTGAAGGCCAAATCACATATCGTAATACTACATGAAATAGTATCGAAATATTGGTAAAAATGAGTATATTTACGTAATATCAAACTACATGATTAACGTGAAAAAGTCACTATTTTACCATGTTTGAGGATTTTAACTTCAAATCATTGAGCGAGGTTTCGTATTATTTCGATCCAAGAAAAGACATATGACAATGTTGTTTCCAATACAAATGATAAAAAACAATGTGTTTTCATTAGAATTAACTAAAATGTTCTTGATTTTTCGTTTATATTACTAAGGGAAGATATACACGTAAAACCGCTCTAATCCGGCTGAAACGTCGATATATGCAATAAAAACCGAACTTCTCCCCTTTTCAATATCTTACTCAGTATTTTAACGAGAAACAAATAGATGATTGAAAATGAAGTATTTAAGGTTATCATCTAATCAATTATGTGTTTGCATCATTTTTATCGTATATATATATGAATTAATACCAATAGACTGAAAATTCACAAAAACGTGGAAAACGGCAAAATATTGCCTAACTCGATGATATTTTGTTTAAATCACATAAAGGAAAAGGGGATGATAAACGTCAAAATATTGCTAAATTCGATGATTTTTCGTACGAAACAAAATGCAAGAAAACTTGCTTAAAATGCAATATTATGCGAAATTCTGAGATTTGAAGGCCAAATCACATATCGTAATACTACATGAAATAGTATCGAAATATTGGTAAAAATGAGTATATTTACGTAATATCAAACTACATGATTAACGTGAAAAAGTCACTATTTTACCATGTTTGTGGATTTTAACTTCAAATCATTGAGCGAGGTTTCGTATTATTTAGATCCAAGAAAAGACATATGACAATGTTGTTTCCAATACAAATGATAAAAAAACAATGTGTTTTCATTAGAATTAACTAAAATGTTCTTGATTTTCCGTTTATATTACGGAGGGAAAATGTACACGTAAAACCACTCTAATCCGGCTGAAACGTCGATATATGCAATAAAAACCGAACTTCTCCCCCTTTCAATATCTTACTCAGTATTTTAACGAGAAACAAATAGATGATTGAAAATGAAGTATTTAAAGTTATTATCTAATCAATTATGTGTTTGCATCATTTTTATCGTAGATATAATGAATTAATACCCATAAACTGAAAATTCACAAAAACGTGGAAAAACGGCAAAATATTGCCTAATTCGATGATATTTTGTTTAAATCACATAAAGGAAAAGGGGATGATAAACGTCAAAATATTGCTAAATTCGATGATTTTTCGTACGAAACAAAATGCAAGAAAACTTGCTTAAAATGCAATATTATGCGAAATTCTGAGATTTGAAGGCCAAATCACATATCGTAATACTACATGAAATAGTATCGAAATATTGGTAAAAATGAATATATATACGTAATATCAAACTACATGATTAACATGAAAAAGTCACTATTTTACCATGTTTGTGGATTTTAACTTCAAATCATTGAGCGAGGTTTCGTATTATTTAGATCCAAGAAAAGACATATGACAATGTTGTTTCCAATACAAATGATAAAAAAACAATGTGTTTTCATTAGAATTAACTAAAATGTTCTTGATTTTTAGTTTATATTACGGAGGGAAGATGTACACGTAAAACCGCTCTAATCCGGCTGAAACGTCGATATATGCAATAAAAACCGAACTTCTCCCCTTTTCAATATCTTCCTCAGTGTTTTAACGAGAAACAAATAGATGATTGAAAATGAAGTATTTAAGGTTATCATCTATTCAATTATGTGTTTGCATCACTTTTATCGTATATATATATATGAATTAATACCCATAGACTGAAAATTCACAAAAACGTGGAAAACGGCAAAATATTGCCTAATTCGATGATATTTTGTTTAAATCACATAAAGGAAAAGGGGATGATAAACGTCAAAATATTGCTAAATTCGATGATTTTTCGTACGAAACAAAATGCAGGAAAACTTGCATAAAATGCATAATTATGCGAAATTCTGAGATTTCAAGGCCAAATCACATATCGTAATACAACACGAAACAGTATCGAAATATTGGTAAAAATGAATATATTTACGTAATATCTAACTACATGATTAACGTGAAAAAGTCACTATTTTACCAAATTTGAGGATTTTAACTTCAAATAATTGAGCAAGGTTTCGTACTTTTTAGATCCAAGAAAAGACATATGACAATGTTGTTTCCAATACAAATGATAAAAAAAAACGTGTTTTATGTGTTTTCATTAGAATTAACTAAAATGTTCTTGATTTTCCGTTTATATTACCGAGGGAAGATGTACACGTAAAACCGCTCTAATCCGGCTGAAACGTCGATATATGCAATAAAAACCGAACTTCTCCCCTTTTCAATATCTTCCTCAGTGTTTTAACGAGAAACAAATAGATGATTGAAAATGTAGTATTTAAGGTTATCATCTATTCAATTATGTGTTTGCATCACTTTTATCGTATATATATATATATATATATATATATATATATATATATATATATGAATTAATACCCATTGACTGAAAATTCACAAAAACGTGGAAAACGGCAAAATATTGCCTAATTCGATGATATTTTGTGTAAATCACATAAAGGAAAAGGGGATGATAAACGTCAAAATATTGCTAAATTCGATGATTTTTCGTACGAAACAAAATGCATGAAAACTTGCTTAAAATGCATAATTATGCGAAATTCTGAAATTTGAAGGCCAAATCACATATCGTAATACTACATGAAATAGTATCGAAATATTGGTAAAAATGAGTATATTTACGTAATATCAAATTACTTGATTAACGTGAAAAAGTCACTATTTTACCATGTTTGAGGATTTTAACTTCAAATCATTGAGCGAGGTTTCGTATTATTTCGATCCAAGAAAAGACATATGACAATGTTGTTTCCAATACAAATGATAAAAAACAATGTGTTTTCATTAGAATTAACTAAAATGTTCTTGATTTTTCGTTTATATTACTAAGGGAAGATGTACACGTAAAACCGCTCTAATCCGGCTGAAACGTCGATATATGCAATAAAAACCGAACTTCTCCCCTTTTCAATATCTTACTCAGTATTTTAACGAGAAACAAATAGATGATTGAAAATGAAGTATTTAAGGTTATCATCTAATCAATTATGTGTTTGCATCATTTTTATCGTATATATATGAATTAATACCAATAGACTGAAAATTCAAAAAACCTGGAAAACGGCAAAATATTGCCTAACTCGATGATATTTTGTTTAAATCATATAAAGGAAAAGGGGATGATAAACGTCAAAATATTGCTAAATTCGATGATTTTTCGTACGAAACAAAATGCAAGAAAACTTGCTTAAAATGCAATATTATGCGAAATTCTGAGATTTGAAGGCCAAATCACATATCGTAATACTACATGAAATAGTATCGAAATATTGGTAAAAATGAGTATATTTACGTAATATCAAACTACATGATTAACGTGAAAAAGTCACTATTTTACCATGTTTGTGGATTTTAACTTCAAATCATTGAGCGAGGTTTCGTATTATTTAGATCCAAGAAAAGACATATGGCAATGTTGTTTCCAATACAAATGATAAAAAAACAATGTGTTTTCATTAGAATTAACTAAAATGTTCTTGATTTTCCGTTTATATTACGGAGGGAAAATGTACACGTAAAACCACTCTAATCCGGCTGAAACGTCGATATATGCAATAAAAACCGAACTTCTCCCCCTTTCAATATCTTACTCAGTATTTTAACGAGAAACAAATAGATGATTGAAAATGAAGTATTTAAAGTTATTATCTAATCAATTATGTGTTTGCATCATTTTTATCGTATATATAATGAATTAATACCCATAAACTGAAAATTCACAAAAACGTGGAAAAACGGCAAAATATTGCCTAATTCGATGATATTTTGTTTAAATCACATAAAGGAAAAGGGGATGATAAACGTCAAAATATTGCTAAATTCGATGATTTTCGTACGAAACAAAATGCAAGAAAACTTGCTTAAAATGCAATATTATGCGAAATTCTGTGATTTGAAGGTCAAATCACGTATCGTGATACTACATCAAATAGTATCGAAATATTGGTAAAAATGAATATATTTACGGAATATCAAACTACATGATTAACGTGTAAAAAAGTCACTATTTTACCATATTTGAGGATTTTAACTTCAAATCATTGAGCGAGGTTTCGTATTATTTAGATCCAAGAAAAGACATACGCCAATGTTGTTTCCAATACAAATGATAAAAAAACAATGTATTTTCATTAGAATTAACTAAAATGTTCTTGATTTTTAGTTTATATTACGGAGGGAAGATGTACACGTAAAACCGCTCTAATCCGGCTGAAACGTCGACATATGCAATAAAAACCGAACTTCTCCCCTTTTCAATATCTTCCTCAGTGTTTTAACGAGAAACAAATAGATGATTGAAAATGAAGTATTTAAGGTTATCATCTATTCAATTATGTGTTTGCATCACTTTTATCGTATATATATATATATATGAATTAATACCCATAGACTGAAAATTCACAAAAACGTGGAAAACGGCCAAATATTGCCTAATTCGATGATATTTTGTTTAAATCACATAAAGGAAAAGGGGATGATAAACGTCAAAATATTGCTAAATTCGATGATTTTTCGTACGAAACAAAATGCAGGAAAACTTGCTTAAAATGCATAATTATGTGAAATTCTGAGATTTCAAGGCCAAATCACATATCGTAATACAACATGAAATAGTATCGAAATATTGGTAAAAATGAATATATTTACGTAATATCAAACTACATGATTAACGTGAAAAAGTCACTATTTTACCAAATTTGAGGATTTTAACTTCAAATAATTGAGCAAGGTTTCGTACTATTTAGATCCAAGAAAAGACATATGACAATGTTGTTTCCAATACAAATGATAAAAAAAAACGTGTTTTATGTGTTTTCATTAGAATTAACTAAAATGTTCTTGATTTTCCGTTTATATTACCGAGGGAAGATGTACACGTAAAACCGCTCTAATCCGGCTGAAACGTCGATATATGCAATAAAAACCGAACTTCTCCCCTTTTCAATATCTTACTCAGTATTTTAACGAGAAACAAATAGATGATTGAAAATGAAGTATTTAAGGTTATCATCTAATCAATTGTGTGTTTGCATCATTTTTATCGTATATATATGAATTAATACCAATAGACTGAAAATTCACAAAAACGTGGAAAACGGCAAAATATTGCCTAATTCGATGATATTTTGTTTAAATCACATAAAGGAAAAGGGGATGATAAACGTCAAAATATTGCTAAATTCGATGATTTTTCGTACGAAACAAAATGCAAGAAAACTTGCTTAAAATGCAATATTATGCGAAATTCTGAGATTTGAAGGCCAAATCACATATCGTAATACTACATGAAATAGTATCGAAATATTGGTAAAAATTAATATATTTACGTAATATCAAACTACATGATTAACATGAAAACGTCACTATTTTACCAAATTTGAGGATTTTAACTTCAAATCATTGAGCGAGGTTTCGTATTATTTAGATCCAAGAAAAGACATATGACAATGTTGTTTCCGATACAAATGATAAAAAAACAATGTGTTTTCATTAGAATTGACTAAAATGTTCCTGATTTTCCGTTTATATTACTGAGGGAAGATGTACACGTAAAACCGCTTTAGTCCGGCTGAAACGTCGATATATGCAATAAAAACCGAACTTCTCCCCTTTTCAATATCTTACTCAGTATTTTAACGAGAAACAAATAGATGATTGAAAATGAAGTATTTAAGGTTATCATCTAATCAATTATGTGTTTGCATCATTTTTATCGTATATATATGAATTAATACCAATAGACTGAAAATTCACAAAAACGTGGAAAACCGCAAAATATTGCCTAATTCGATGATATTTAGTTTAAATCACATAAAGGAAAAGGGGATGATAAACGTCAAAATATTGCTAAATTCGATGATTTTTCGTACGAAACAAAATGCAAGAAAACTTGCTTAAAATGCAATATTATGCGAAATTCTGAGATTTGAAGGCCAAATCACATATCGTAATACTACATGAAATAGTATCGAAATATTGGTATAAATGAATATATATATGTAATATCAAACTACATGATTAACATGAAAAAGTCACTATTTTACCATGTTTGTGGATTTTAACTTCAAATCATTGAGCGAGGTTTCGTATTATTTAGATCCAAGAAAAGACATATGACAATGTTGTTTCCAATACAAATGATAAAAAAACAATGTGTTTTCATTAGAATTAACTAAAATGTTCTTGATTTTCCGTTTATATTACGAAGGGAAAATGTACACGTAAAACCACTCTAATCCGGCTGAAACGTCGATATATGCAATAAAAACCGAACTTCTCCCCCTTTCAATATCTTACTCAGTATTTTAACGAGAAACAAATAGATGATTGAAAATGAAGTATTTAAGGTTATTATCTAATCAATTATGTGTTTGCATCATTTTTATCGTATATATAATGAATTAATACCCATAAACTGAAAATTCACAAAAACGTGGAAAAACGGCACAATATTGCCTAATTCGATGATATTTTGTTTAAATCACATAAAGGAAAAGGGGATGATAAACGTCAAAATATTGCTAAAATCGATGATTTTTCGTACGAAACAAAATGCAAGAAAACTTGCTTAAAATGCAATATTATGCGAAATTCTGTGATTTGAAGGCCAAATCACATATGTAATACTACATGAAATAGTATCGAAATATTGGTAAAAATGAATATATTTACGTAATATCAAACTACATGATTAACGTGAAAAGTCACTATTTTACCAAATTTGAGGATTTTAACTTCAAATCATTGAGCGAGGTTTCGTATTATTTAGATCCAAGAAAAGACATATGACAATGTTGTTTCCAATACAAATGATAAAAAAACAATGTGTTTTCATTAGAATTGACTAAAATGTTCCTGATTTTCCGTTTATATTACTGAGGGAAGATGTACACGTAAAACCGCTCTAATCCGGCTGAAACGTCGATATATGCAATAAAAACCGAACTTCTCCCCTTTTCAATATCTTACTCAATATTTTAACGAGAAACAAATAGATGATTGAAAATGAAGTATTTAAGGTTATCATCTAATCAATTATGTGTTTGCATCATTTTTATCGTATATATATGAATTAATACCAATAGACTGAAAATTCACAAAAACGTGGAAAACGGCAAAATATTGCCTAATTCGATGATATTTTGTTTCAATCACATCAAGGAAAAAGGGATGATAAACGTCAAAATATTGCTAAATTCGATGATTTTTCGTACGAAACAAAATGCAAGAAAACTTGCTTAAATTGCAATATTATGCGAAATTCTGAGATTTCAAGGCCAAATCACATATCGTAATACAACATGAAATAGTATCGAAATATTGGTAAAAATGAATATATTTACGTAATATCAAACTACATGATTAACGTGAAAAAGTCACTATTTTACCAAATTTGAGGATTTTAACTTCAAATAATTGAGCAAGGTTTCGTATTATTTAGATCCAAGAAAAGACATATGACAATGTTGTTTCCAATACAAATGATAAAAAAAAACGTGTTTTATGTGTTTTCATTAGAATTAACTAAAATGTTCTTGATTTTCCGTTTATATTACCGAGGGAAGATGTACACGTAAAACCGCTCTAATCCGGCTGAAACGTCGATATATGCAATAAAAACCGAACTTCTCCCCTTTTCAATATCTTACTCAGTATTTTAACGAGAAACAAATAGATGATTGAAAATGAAGTATTTAAGGTTATCATCTAATCAATTATGTGTTTGCATCATTTTTATCGTATATATATGAATTAATACCAATAGACTGAAAATTCACAAAAACGTGGAAAACGGCAAAATATTGCCTAATTCGATGATATTTTGTTTAAATCACATAAAGGAAAAGGGGATGATAAACGTCAAAATATTGCTAAATTCGATGATTTTTCGTACGAAACAAAATGCAAGAAAACTTGCTTAAAATGCAATATTATGCGAAATTCTGAGATTTGAAGGCCAAATCACATATCGTAATACTACATGAAATAGTATCGAAATATTGGTAAAAATGAATATATTTACGTAATATCAAACTACATGATTAACATGAAAACGTCACTATTTTACCAAATTTGAGGATTTTAACTTCAAATAATTGAGCAAGGTTTCGTATTATTTAGATCCAAGAAAAGACATATGACAATGTTGTTTCCAATACAAATGATAAAAAAAAACGTGTTTTATGTGTTTTCATTAGAATTAACTAAAATGTTCTTGATTTTCCGTTTATATTACCGAGGGAAGATGTACACGTAAAACCGCTCTAATCCGGCTGAAACGTCGATATATGCAATAAAAACCGAACTTCTCCCCTTTTCAATATCTTACTCAGTATTTTAACGAGAAACAAATAGATGATTGAAAATGAAGTATTTAAGGTTATCATCTAATCAATTATGTGTTTGCATCATTTTTATCGTATATATATGAATTAATACCAATAGACTGAAAATTCACAAAAACGTGGAAAACGGCAAAATATTGCCTAATTCGATGATATTTTGTTTAAATCACATAAAGGAAAAGGGGATGATAAACGTCAAAATATTGCTAAATTCGATGATTTTTCGTACGAAACAAAATGCAAGAAAACTTGCTTAAAATGCAATATTATGCGAAATTCTGAGATTTGAAGGCCAAATCACATATGTAATACTACATGAAATAGTATCGAAATATTGGTAAAAATGAATATATTTACGTAATATCAAACTACATGATTAACGTGAAAAGTCACTATTTTACCAAATTTGAGGATTTTAACTTCAAATCATTGAGCGAGGTTTCGTATTATTTAGATCCAAGAAAAGACATATGACAATGTTGTTTCCAATACAAATGATAAAAAAACAATGTGTTTTCATTAGAATTGACTAAAATGTTCCTGATTTTCCGTTTATATTACTGAGGGAAGATGTACACGTAAAACCGCTCTAATCCGGCTGAAACGTCGATATATGCAATAAAAACCGAACTTCTCCCCTTTTCAATATCTTACTCAATATTTTAACGAGAAACAAATAGATGATTGAAAATGAAGTATTTAAGGTTATCATCTAATCAATTATGTGTTTGCATCATTTTTATCGTATATATATGAATTAATACCAATAGACTGAAAATTCACAAAAACGTGGAAAACGGCAAAATATTGCCTAATTCGATGATATTTTGTTTCAATCACATCAAGGAAAAAGGGATGATAAACGTCAAAATATTGCTAAATTCGATGATTTTTCGTACGAAACAAAATGCAAGAAAACTTGCTTAAATTGCAATATTATGCGAAATTCTGAGATTTCAAGGCCAAATCACATATCGTAATACAACATGAAATAGTATCGAAATATTGGTAAAAATGAATATATTTACGTAATATCAAACTACATGATTAACGTGAAAAAGTCACTATTTTACCAAATTTGAGGATTTTAACTTCAAATAATTGAGCAAGGTTTCGTATTATTTAGATCCAAGAAAAGACATATGACAATGTTGTTTCCAATACAAATGATAAAAAAAAACGTGTTTTATGTGTTTTCATTAGAATTAACTAAAATGTTCTTGATTTTCCGTTTATATTACCGAGGGAAGATGTACACGTAAAACCGCTCTAATCCGGCTGAAACGTCGATATATGCAATAAAAACCGAACTTCTCCCCTTTTCAATATCTTACTCAGTATTTTAACGAGAAACAAATAGATGATTGAAAATGAAGTATTTAAGGTTATCATCTAATCAATTATGTGTTTGCATCATTTTTATCGTATATATATGAATTAATACCAATAGACTGAAAATTCACAAAAACGTGGAAAACGGCAAAATATTGCCTAATTCGATGATATTTTGTTTAAATCACATAAAGGAAAAGGGGATGATAAACGTCAAAATATTGCTAAATTCGATGATTTTTCGTACGAAACAAAATGCAAGAAAACTTGCTTAAAATGCAATATTATGCGAAATTCTGAGATTTGAATGCCAAATCACATATCGTAATACTACATGAAATAGTATCGAAATATTGGTAAAAATGAATATATTTACGTAATATCAAACTACATGATTAACATGAAAACGTCACTATTTTACCAAATTTGAGGATTTTAACTTCAAATAATTGAGCAAGGTTTCGTATTATTTAGATCCAAGAAAAGACATATGACAATGTTGTTTCCAATACAAATGATAAAAAAAAACGTGTTTTATGTGTTTTCATTAGAATTAACTAAAATGTTCTTGATTTTCCGTTTATATTACCGAGGGAAGATGTACACGTAAAACCGCTCTAATCCGGCTGAAACGTCGATATATGCAATAAAAACCGAACTTCTCCCCTTTTCAATATCTTACTCAGTATTTTAACGAGAAACAAATAGATGATTGAAAATGAAGTATTTAAGGTTATCATCTAATCAATTATGTGTTTGCATCATTTTTATCGTATATATATGAATTAATACCAATAGATTGAAAATTCACAAAAAACGTGGAAAACGGCAAAATATTGCCTAATTCGATGATATTTTGTTTAAATCACATAAAGGAAAAGGGGATGATAAACGTCAAAATATTGCTAAATTCGATGATTTTTCGTACGAAACAAAATGCAAGAAAACTTGCTTAAAATGCAATATTATGCGAAATTCTGAGATTTGAAGGCCAAATCACATATGTAATACTACATGAAATAGTATCGAAATATTGGTAAAAATGAATATATTTACGTAATATCAAACTACATGATTAACGTGAAAAGTCACTATTTTACCAAATTTGAGGATTTTAACTTCAAATCATTGAGCGAGGTTTCGTATTATTTAGATCCAAGAAAAGACATATGACAATGTTGTTTCCAATACAAATGATAAAAAAACAATGTGTTTTCATTAGAATTGACTAAAATGTTCCTGATTTTCCGTTTATATTACTGAGGGAAGATGTACACGTAAAACCGCTCTAATCAGGCTGAAACGTCGATATATGCAATAAAAACCGAACTTCTCCCCTTTTCAATATCTTACTCAATATTTTAACGAGAAACAAATAGATGATTGAAAATGAAGTATTTAAGGTTATCATCTAATCAATTATGTGTTTGCATCACTTTTATCGTATATATATGAATTAATACCAATAGACTGAAAATTCACAAAAACGTGGAAAACGGCAAAATATTGCCAATTTCGATGATATTTTGTTTCAATCACATCAAGGAAAAAGGGATGATAAACGTCAAAATATTGCTAAATTCGATGATTTTTCGTACGAAACAAAATGCAAGAAAACTTGCTTAAATTGCAATATTATGCGAAATTCTGAGATTTCAAGGCCAAATCACATATCGTAATACAACATGAAATAGTATCGAAATATTGGTAAAAATGAATATATTTACGTAATATCAAACTACATGATTAACGTGAAAAAGTCACTATTTTACCAAATTTGAGGATTTTAACTTCAAATAATTGAGCAAGGTTTCGTATTATTTAGATCCAAGAAAAGACATATGACAATGTTGTTTCCAATACAAATGATAAAAAAAAACGTGTTTTATGTGTTTTCATTAGAATTAACTAAAATGTTCTTGATTTTCCGTTTATATTACCGAGGGAAGATGTACACGTAAAACCGCTCTAATCCGGCTGAAACGTCGATATATGCAATAAAAACCGAACTTCTCCCCTTTTCAATATCTTACTCAGTATTTTAACGAGAAACAAATAGATGATTGAAAATGAAGTATTTAAGGTTATCATCTAATCAATTATGTGTTTGCATCATTTTTATCGTATATATATGAATTAATACCAATAGACTGAAAATTCACAAAAACGTGGAAAACGGCAAAATATTGCCTAATTCGATGATATTTTGTTTAAATCACATAAAGGAAAAGGGGATGATAAACGTCAAAATATTGCTAAATTCGATGATTTTTCGTACGAAACAAAATGCAAGAAAACTTGCTTAAAATGCAATATTATGCGAAATTCTGAGATTTGAAGGCCAAATCACATATCGTAATACTACATGAAATAGTATCGAAATATTGGTAAAAATGAATATATTTACGTAATATCAAACTACATGATTAACATGAAAACGTCACTATTTTACCAAATTTGAGGATTTTAACTTCAAATCATTGAGCGAGGTTTCGTATTATTTAGATCCAAGAAAAGACATATGACAATGTTGTTTCCAATACAAATGATAAAAAAACAATGTGTTTTCATTAGAATTGACTAAAATGTTCCTGATTTTCCGTTTATATTACTGAGGGAAGATGTACACGTAAAACCGCTCTAGTCCGGCTGAAACGTCGATATATGCAATAAAAACCGAACTTCTCCCCTTTTCAATATCTTACTCAGTATTTTAACGAGAAACAAATAGATGATTGAAAATGAAGTATTTAAGGTTATCATCTAATCAATTATGTGTTTGCATCATTTTTATCGTATATATATGAATTAATACCAATAGACTGAAAATTCACAAAAACGTGGAAAACCGCAAAATATTGCCTAATTCGATGATATTTTGTTTAAATCACATAAAGGAAAAGGGGATGATAAACGTCAAAATATTGCTAAAATCGATGATTTTTCGTACGAAACAAAATGCAAGAAAACTTGCTTAAAATGCAATATTATGCGAAATTCTGAGATTTCAAGGCCAAATCACATATCGTAATACAACATGAAATAGTATCGAAATATTGGTAAAAATGAATATATTTACGTAATATCAAACTACATGATTAACGTGAAAAAGTCACTATTTTACCAAATTTGAGGATTTTAACTTCAAATAATTGGGCAAGGTTTCGTATTATTTAGATCCAAGAAAAGACATATGACAATGTTGTTTCCAATACAAATGATAAAAAAAAACGTGTTTTATGTGTTTTCATTAGAATTAACTAAAATGTTCTTGATTTTCCGTTTATATTACCGAGGGAAGATGTACACGTAAAACCGCTCTAATCCGGCTGAAACGTCGATATATGCAATAAAAACCGAACTTCTCCCCTTTTCAATATCTTACTCAGTATTTTAACGAGAAACAAATAGATGATTGAAAATGAAGTATTTAAGGTTATCATCTAATCAATTATGTGTTTGCATCATTTTTATCGTATATATATGAATTAATACCAATAGACTGAAAATTCACAAAAACGTGGAAAACGGCAAAATATTGCCTAATTCGATGATATTTTGTTTAAATCACATAAAGGAAAAGGGGATGATAAACGTCAAAATATTGCTAAATTCGATGATTTTTCGTACGAAACAAAATGCAAGAAAACTTGCTTAAAATGCAATATTATGCGAAATTCTGAGATTTGAATGCCAAATCACATATCGTAATACTACATGAAATAGTATCGAAATATTGGTAAAAATGAATATATTTACGTAATATCAAACTACATGATTAACATGAAAACGTCACTATTTTACCAAATTTGAGGATTTTAACTTCAAATAATTGAGCAAGGTTTCGTATTATTTAGATCCAAGAAAAGACATATGACAATGTTGTTTCCAATACAAATGATAAAAAAAAACGTGTTTTATGTGTTTTCATTAGAATTAACTAAAATGTTCTTGATTTTCCGTTTATATTACCGAGGGAAGATGTACACGTAAAACCGCTCTAATCCGGCTGAAACGTCGATATATGCAATAAAAACCGAACTTCTCCCCTTTTCAATATCTTACTCAGTATTTTAACGAGAAACAAATAGATGATTGAAAATGAAGTATTTAAGGTTATCATCTAATCAATTATGTGTTTGCATCATTTTTATCGTATATATATGAATTAATACCAATAGATTGAAAATTCACAAAAAACGTGGAAAACGGCAAAATATTGCCTAATTCGATGATATTTTGTTTAAATCACATAAAGGAAAAGGGGATGATAAACGTCAAAATATTGCTAAATTCGATGATTTTTCGTACGAAACAAAATGCAAGAAAACTTGCTTAAAATGCAATATTATGCGAAATTCTGAGATTTGAAGGCCAAATCACATATGTAATACTACATGAAATAGTATCGAAATATTGGTAAAAATGAATATATTTACGTAATATCAAACTACATGATTAACGTGAAAAGTCACTATTTTACCAAATTTGAGGATTTTAACTTCAAATCATTGAGCGAGGTTTCGTATTATTTAGATCCAAGAAAAGACATATGACAATGTTGTTTCCAATACAAATGATAAAAAAACAATGTGTTTTCATTAGAATTGACTAAAATGTTCCTGATTTTCCGTTTATATTACTGAGGGAAGATGTACACGTAAAACCGCTCTAATCAGGCTGAAACGTCGATATATGCAATAAAAACCGAACTTCTCCCCTTTTCAATATCTTACTCAATATTTTAACGAGAAACAAATAGATGATTGAAAATGAAGTATTTAAGGTTATCATCTAATCAATTATGTGTTTGCATCACTTTTATCGTATATATATGAATTAATACCAATAGACTGAAAATTCACAAAAACGTGGAAAACGGCAAAATATTGCCTAATTCGATGATATTTTGTTTCAATCACATCAAGGAAAAAGGGATGATAAACGTCAAAATATTGCTAAATTCGATGATTTTTCGTACGAAACAAAATGCAAGAAAACTTGCTTAAATTGCAATATTATGCGAAATTCTGAGATTTCAAGGCCAAATCACATATCGTAATACAACATGAAATAGTATCGAAATATTGGTAAAAATGAATATATTTACGTAATATCAAACTACATGATTAACGTGAAAAAGTCACTATTTTACCAAATTTGAGGATTTTAACTTCAAATAATTGAGCAAGGTTTCGTATTATTTAGATCCAAGAAAAGACATATGACAATGTTGTTTCCAATACAAATGATAAAAAAAAACGTGTTTTATGTGTTTTCATTAGAATTAACTAAAATGTTCTTGATTTTCCGTTTATATTACCGAGGGAAGATGTACACGTAAAACCGCTCTAATCCGGCTGAAACGTCGATATATGCAATAAAAACCGAACTTCTCCCCTTTTCAATATCTTACTCAGTATTTTAACGAGAAACAAATAGATGATTGAAAATGAAGTATTTAAGGTTATCATCTAATCAATTATGTGTTTGCATCATTTTTATCGTATATATATGAATTAATACCAATAGACTGAAAATTCACAAAAACGTGGAAAACGGCAAAATATTGCCTAATTCGATGATATTTTGTTTAAATCACATAAAGGAAAAGGGGATGATAAACGTCAAAATATTGCTAAAATCGATGATTTTTCGTACGAAACAAAATGCAAGAAAACTTGCTTAAAATGCAATATTATGCGAAATTCTGTGATTTGAAGGCCAAATCACATATGTAATACTACATGAAATAGTATCGAAATATTGGTAAAAATGAATATATTTACGTAATATCAAACTACATGATTAACGTGAAAAGTCACTATTTTACCAAATTTGAGGATTTTAACTTCAAATCATTGAGCGAGGTTTGGTATTATTTAGATCCAAGAAAAGACATATGACAATGTTGTTTCCAATACAAATGATAAAAAAACAATGTGTTTTCATTAGAATTGACTAAAATGTTCCTGATTTTCCGTTTATATTACTGAGGGAAGATGTACACGTAAAACCGCTCTAATCCGGCTGAAACGTCGATATATGCAATAAAAACCGAACTTCTCCCCTTTTCAATATCTTACTCAATATTTTAACGAGAAACAAATAGATGATTGAAAATGAAGTATTTAAGGTTATCATCTAATCAATTATGTGTTTGCATCATTTTTATCGTATATATATGAATTAATACCAATAGACTGAAAATTCACAAAAACGTGGAAAACGGCAAAATATTGCCTAATTCGATGATATTTTGTTTCAATCACATCAAGGAAAAAGGGATGATAAACGTCAAAATATTGCTAAATTCGATGATTTTTCGTACGAAACAAAATGCAAGAAAACTTGCTTAAATTGCAATATTATGCGAAATTCTGAGATTTCAAGGCCAAATCACATATCGTAATACAACATGAAATAGTATCGAAATATTGGTAAAAATGAATATATTTACGTAATATCAAACTACATGATTAACGTGAAAAAGTCACTATTTTACCAAATTTGAGGATTTTAACTTCAAATAATTGGGCAAGGTTTCGTATTATTTAGATCCAAGAAAAGACATATGACAATGTTGTTTCCAATACAAATGATAAAAAAAAACGTGTTTTATGTGTTTTCATTAGAATTAACTAAAATGTTCTTGATTTTCTGTTTATATTACCGAGGGAAGATGTACACGTAAAACCGCTCTAATCCGGCTGAAACGTCGATATATGCAATAAAAACCGAACTTCTCCCCTTTTCAATATCTTACTCAGTATTTTAACGAGAAACAAATAGATGATTGAAAATGAAGTATTTAAGGTTATCATCTAATCAATTATGTGTTTGCATCATTTTTATCGTATATATATGAATTAATACCAATAGACTGAAAATTCACAAAAACGTGGAAAACGGCAAAATATTGCCTAATTCGATGATATTTTGTTTAAATCACATAAAGGAAAAGGGGATGATAAACGTCAAAATATTGCTAAATTCGATGATTTTTCGTACGAAACAAAATGCAAGAAAACTTGCTTAAAATGCAATATTATGCGAAATTCTGAGATTTGAAGGCCAAATCACATATCGTAATACTACATGAAATAGTATCGAAATATTGGTAAAAATGAATATATTTACGTAATATCAAACTACATGATTAACATGAAAACGTCACTATTTTACCAAATTTGAGGATTTTACCTTCAAAACATTGAGCGAGGTTTCGTATTATTTAGATCCAAGAAAAGACATATGACAATGTTGTTTCCAATACAAATGATAAAAAAAAACGTGTTTTATGTGTTTTCATTAGAATTAACTAAAATGTTCTTGATTTTCCGTTTATATTACCGAGAGAAGATGTACACGTAAAACCGCTCTAATCCGGCTGAAACGTCGATATATGCAATAAAAACCGAACTTCTCCCCTTTTCAATATCTTACTCAGTATTTTAACGAGAAACAAATAGATGATTGAAAATGAAGTATTTAAGGTTATCATCTAATCAATTATGTGTTTGCATCATTTTTATCGTATATATATGAATTAATACCAATAGACTGAAAATTCACAAAAACGTGGAAAACGGCAAAATATTGCCTAATTCGATGATATTTTGTTTAAATCACATAAAGGAAAAGGGGATGATAAACGTCAAAATATTGCTAAATTCGATGATTTTTCGTACGAAACAAAATGCAAGAAAACTTGCTTAAAATGCAATATTATGCGAAATTCTGAGATTTGAAGGCCAAATCACATATGTAATACTACATGAAATAGTATCGAAATATTGGTAAAAATGAATATATTTACGTAATATCAAACTACATGATTAACGTGAAAAGTCACTATTTTACCAAATTTGAGGATTTTAACTTCAAATCATTGAGCGAGGTTTCGTATTATTTAGATCCAAGAAAAGACATATGACAATGTTGTTTCCAATACAAATGATAAAAAAACAATGTGTTTTCATTAGAATTGACTAAAATGTTCCTGATTTTCCGTTTATATTACTGAGGGAAGATGTACACGTAAAACCGCTCTAGTCCGGCTGAAACGTCGATATATGCAATAAAAACCGAACTTCTCCCCTTTTCAATATCTTACTCAGTATTTTAACGAGAAACAAATAGATGATTGAAAATGAAGTATTTAAGGTTATCATCTAATCAATTATGTGTTTGCATCATTTTTATCGTATATATATGAATTAATACCAATAGACTGAAAATTCACAAAAACGTGGAAAACCGCAAAATATTGCCTAATTCGATGATATTTTGTTTAAATCACATAAAGGAAAAGGGGATGATAAACGTCAAAATATTGCTAAAATCGATGATTTTTCGTACGAAACAAAATGCAAGAAAACTTGCTTAAAATGCAATATTATGCGAAATTCTGAGATTTCAAGGCCAAATCACATATTGTAATACAACATGAAATAGTATCGAAATATTGGTAAAAATGAATATATTTACGTAATATCAAACTACATGATTAACGTGAAAAAGTCACTATTTTACCAAATTTGAGGATTTTAACTTCAAATAATTGGGCAAGGTTTCGTATTATTTAGATCCAAGAAAAGACATATGACAATGTTGTTTCCAATACAAATGATAAAAAAAAACGTGTTTTATGTGTTTTCATTAGAATTAACTAAAATGTTCTTGATTTTCCGTTTATATTACCGAGGGAAGATGTACACGTAAAACCGCTCTAATCCGGCTGAAACGTCGATATATGCAATAAAAACCGAACTTCTCCCCTTTTCAATATCTTACTCAGTATTTTAACGAGAAACAAATAGATGATTGAAAATGAAGTATTTAAGGTTATCATCTAATCAATTATGTGTTTGCATCATTTTTATCGTATATATATGAATTAATACCAATAGACTGAAAATTCACAAAAACGTGGAAAACGGCAAAATATTGCCTAATTCGATGATATTTTGTTTAAATCACATAAAGGAAAAGGGGATGATAAACGTCAAAATATTGCTAAATTCGATGATTTTTCGTACGAAACAAAATGCAAGAAAACTTGCTTAAAATGCAATATTATGCGAAATTCTGAGATTTGAATGCCAAATCACATATCGTAATACTACATGAAATAGTATCGAAATATTGGTAAAAATGAATATATTTACGTAATATCAAACTACATGATTAACATGAAAACGTCACTATTTTACCAAATTTGAGGATTTTAACTTCAAATAATTGAGCAAGGTTTCGTATTATTTAGATCCAAGAAAAGACATATGACAATGTTGTTTCCAATACAAATGATAAAAAAAAACGTGTTTTATGTGTTTTCATTAGAATTAACTAAAATGTTCTTGATTTTCCGTTTATATTACCGAGGGAAGATGTACACGTAAAACCGCTCTAATCCGGCTGAAACGTCGATATATGCAATAAAAACCGAACTTCTCCCCTTTTCAATATCTTACTCAGTATTTTAACGAGAAACAAATAGATGATTGAAAATGAAGTATTTAAGGTTATCATCTAATCAATTATGTGTTTGCATCATTTTTATCGTATATATATGAATTAATACCAATAGATTGAAAATTCACAAAAAACGTGGAAAACGGCAAAATATTGCCTAATTCGATGATATTTTGTTTAAATCACATAAAGGAAAAGGGGATGATAAACGTCAAAATATTGCTAAATTCGATGATTTTTCGTACGAAACAAAATGCAAGAAAACTTGCTTAAAATGCAATATTATGCGAAATTCTGAGATTTGAAGGCCAAATCACATATGTAATACTACATGAAATAGTATCGAAATATTGGTAAAAATGAATATATTTACGTAATATCAAACTACATGATTAACGTGAAAAGTCACTATTTTACCAAATTTGAGGATTTTAACTTCAAATCATTGAGCGAGGTTTCGTATTATTTAGATCCAAGAAAAGACATATGACAATGTTGTTTCCAATACAAATGATAAAAAAACAATGTGTTTTCATTAGAATTGACTAAAATGTTCCTGATTTTCCGTTTATATTACTGAGGGAAGATGTACACGTAAAACCGCTCTAATCAGGCTGAAACGTCGATATATGCAATAAAAACCGAACTTCTCCCCTTTTCAATATCTTACTCAATATTTTAACGAGAAACAAATAGATGATTGAAAATGAAGTATTTAAGGTTATCATCTAATCAATTATGTGTTTGCATCACTTTTATCGTATATATATGAATTAATACCAATAGACTGAAAATTCACAAAAACGTGGAAAACGGCAAAATATTGCCTAATTCGATGATATTTTGTTTCAATCACATCAAGGAAAAAGGGATGATAAACGTCAAAATATTGCTAAATTCGATGATTTTTCGTACGAAACAAAATGCAAGAAAACTTGCTTAAATTGCAATATTATGCGAAATTCTGAGATTTCAAGGCCAAATCACATATCGTAATACAACATGAAATAGTATCGAAATATTGGTAAAAATGAATATATTTACGTAATATCAAACTACATGATTAACGTGAAAAAGTCACTATTTTACCAAATTTGAGGATTTTAACTTCAAATAATTGAGCAAGGTTTCGTATTATTTAGATCCAAGAAAAGACATATGACAATGTTGTTTCCAATACAAATGATAAAAAAAAACGTGTTTTATGTGTTTTCATTAGAATTAACTAAAATGTTCTTGATTTTCCGTTTATATTACCGAGGGAAGATGTACACGTAAAACCGCTCTAATCCGGCTGAAACGTCGATATATGCAATAAAAACCGAACTTCTCCCCTTTTCAATATCTTACTCAGTATTTTAACGAGAAACAAATAGATGATTGAAAATGAAGTATTTAAGGTTATCATCTAATCAATTATGTGTTTGCATCATTTTTATCGTATATATATGAATTAATACCAATAGACTGAAAATTCACAAAAACGTGGAAAACGGCAAAATATTGCCTAATTCGATGATATTTTGTTTAAATCACATAAAGGAAAAGGGGATGATAAACGTCAAAATATTGCTAAATTCGATGATTTTTCGTACGAAACAAAATGCAAGAAAACTTGCTTAAAATGCAATATTATGCGAAATTCTGAGATTTGAAGGCCAAATCACATATCGTAATACTACATGAAATAGTATCGAAATATTGGTAAAAATGAATATATTTACGTAATATCAAACTACATGATTAACATGAAAACGTCACTATTTTACCAAATTTGAGGATTTTAACTTCAAATCATTGAGCGAGGTTTCGTATTATTTAGATCCAAGAAAAGACATATGACAATGTTGTTTCCAATACAAATGATAAAAAAACAATGTGTTTTCATTAGAATTGACTAAAATGTTCCTGATTTTCCGTTTATATTACTGAGGGAAGATGTACACGTAAAACCGCTCTAGTCCGGCTGAAACGTCGATATATGCAATAAAAACCGAACTTCTCCCCTTTTCAATATCTTACTCAGTATTTTAACGAGAAACAAATAGATGATTGAAAATGAAGTATTTAAGGTTATCATCTAATCAATTATGTGTTTGCATCATTTTTATCGTATATATATGAATTAATACCAATAGACTGAAAATTCACAAAAACGTGGAAAACCGCAAAATATTGCCTAATTCGATGATATTTTGTTTAAATCACATAAAGGAAAAGGGGATGATAAACGTCAAAATATTGCTAAAATCGATGATTTTTCGTACGAAACAAAATGCAAGAAAACTTGCTTAAAATGCAATATTATGCGAAATTCTGAGATTTCAAGGCCAAATCACATATCGTAATACAACATGAAATAGTATCGAAATATTGGTAAAAATGAATATATTTACGTAATATCAAACTACATGATTAACGTGAAAAAGTCACTATTTTACCAAATTTGAGGATTTTAACTTCAAATAATTGGGCAAGGTTTCGTATTATTTAGATCCAAGAAAAGACATATGACAATGTTGTTTCCAATACAAATGATAAAAAAAAACGTGTTTTATGTGTTTTCATTAGAATTAACTAAAATGTTCTTGATTTTCCGTTTATATTACCGAGGGAAGATGTACACGTAAAACCGCTCTAATCCGGCTGAAACGTCGATATATGCAATAAAAACCGAACTTCTCCCCTTTTCAATATCTTACTCAGTATTTTAACGAGAAACAAATAGATGATTGAAAATGAAGTATTTAAGGTTATCATCTAATCAATTATGTGTTTGCATCATTTTTATCGTATATATATGAATTAATACCAATAGACTGAAAATTCACAAAAACGTGGAAAACGGCAAAATATTGCCTAATTCGATGATATTTTGTTTAAATCACATAAAGGAAAAGGGGATGATAAACGTCAAAATATTGCTAAATTCGATGATTTTTCGTACGAAACAAAATGCAAGAAAACTTGCTTAAAATGCAATATTATGCGAAATTCTGAGATTTGAATGCCAAATCACATATCGTAATACTACATGAAATAGTATCGAAATATTGGTAAAAATGAATATATTTACGTAATATCAAACTACATGATTAACATGAAAACGTCACTATTTTACCAAATTTGAGGATTTTAACTTCAAATAATTGAGCAAGGTTTCGTATTATTTAGATCCAAGAAAAGACATATGACAATGTTGTTTCCAATACAAATGATAAAAAAAAACGTGTTTTATGTGTTTTCATTAGAATTAACTAAAATGTTCTTGATTTTCCGTTTATATTACCGAGGGAAGATGTACACGTAAAACCGCTCTAATCCGGCTGAAACGTCGATATATGCAATAAAAACCGAACTTCTCCCCTTTTCAATATCTTACTCAGTATTTTAACGAGAAACAAATAGATGATTGAAAATGAAGTATTTAAGGTTATCATCTAATCAATTATGTGTTTGCATCATTTTTATCGTATATATATGAATTAATACCAATAGATTGAAAATTCACAAAAAACGTGGAAAACGGCAAAATATTGCCTAATTCGATGATATTTTGTTTAAATCACATAAAGGAAAAGGGGATGATAAACGTCAAAATATTGCTAAATTCGATGATTTTTCGTACGAAACAAAATGCAAGAAAACTTGCTTAAAATGCAATATTATGCGAAATTCTGAGATTTGAAGGCCAAATCACATATGTAATACTACATGAAATAGTATCGAAATATTGGTAAAAATGAATATATTTACGTAATATCAAACTACATGATTAACGTGAAAAGTCACTATTTTACCAAATTTGAGGATTTTAACTTCAAATCATTGAGCGAGGTTTCGTATTATTTAGATCCAAGAAAAGACATATGACAATGTTGTTTCCAATACAAATGATAAAAAAACAATGTGTTTTCATTAGAATTGACTAAAATGTTCCTGATTTTCCGTTTATATTACTGAGGGAAGATGTACACGTAAAACCGCTCTAATCAGGCTGAAACGTCGATATATGCAATAAAAACCGAACTTCTCCCCTTTTCAATATCTTACTCAATATTTTAACGAGAAACAAATAGATGATTGAAAATGAAGTATTTAAGGTTATCATCTAATCAATTATGTGTTTGCATCACTTTTATCGTATATATATGAATTAATACCAATAGACTGAAAATTCACAAAAACGTGGAAAACGGCAAAATATTGCCTAATTCGATGATATTTTGTTTCAATCACATCAAGGAAAAAGGGATGATAAACGTCAAAATATTGCTAAATTCGATGATTTTTCGTACGAAACAAAATGCAAGAAAACTTGCTTAAATTGCAATATTATGCGAAATTCTGAGATTTCAAGGCCAAATCACATATCGTAATACAACATGAAATAGTATCGAAATATTGGTAAAAATGAATATATTTACGTAATATCAAACTACATGATTAACGTGAAAAAGTCACTATTTTACCAAATTTGAGGATTTTAACTTCAAATAATTGAGCAAGGTTTCGTATTATTTAGATCCAAGAAAAGACATATGACAATGTTGTTTCCAATACAAATGATAAAAAAAAACGTGTTTTATGTGTTTTCATTAGAATTAACTAAAATGTTCTTGATTTTCCGTTTATATTACCGAGGGAAGATGTACACGTAAAACCGCTCTAATCCGGCTGAAACGTCGATATATGCAATAAAAACCGAACTTCTCCCCTTTTCAATATCTTACTCAGTATTTTAACGAGAAACAAATAGATGATTGAAAATGAAGTATTTAAGGTTATCATCTAATCAATTATGTGTTTGCATCATTTTTATCGTATATATATGAATTAATACCAATAGACTGAAAATTCACAAAAACGTGGAAAACGGCAAAATATTGCCTAATTCGATGATATTTTGTTTAAATCACATAAAGGAAAAGGGGATGATAAACGTCAAAATATTGCTAAAATCGATGATTTTTCGTACGAAACAAAATGCAAGAAAACTTGCTTAAAATGCAATATTATGCGAAATTCTGTGATTTGAAGGCCAAATCACATATGTAATACTACATGAAATAGTATCGAAATATTGGTAAAAATGAATATATTTACGTAATATCAAACTACATGATTAACGTGAAAAGTCACTATTTTACCAAATTTGAGGATTTTAACTTCAAATCATTGAGCGAGGTTTGGTATTATTTAGATCCAAGAAAAGACATATGACAATGTTGTTTCCAATACAAATGATAAAAAAACAATGTGTTTTCATTAGAATTGACTAAAATGTTCCTGATTTTCCGTTTATATTACTGAGGGAAGATGTACACGTAAAACCGCTCTAATCCGGCTGAAACGTCGATATATGCAATAAAAACCGAACTTCTCCCCTTTTCAATATCTTACTCAATATTTTAACGAGAAAC
Organism: Procambarus clarkii; assembly: GCF_040958095.1. Lineage (NCBI taxonomy): Eukaryota > Metazoa > Arthropoda > Malacostraca > Decapoda > Cambaridae > Procambarus > Procambarus clarkii. Next base: position 50,835 of record NW_027189394.1, read on the forward strand.
AAATAGATGATTGAAAATGAAGTATTTAAGGTTATCATCTAATCAATTATGTGTTTGCATCATTTTTATCGTATATATATGAATTAATACCAATAGACTGAAAATTCACAAAAACGTGGAAAACGGCAAAATATTGCCTAATTCGATGATATTTTGTTTCAATCACATCAAGGAAAAAGGGATGATAAACGTCAAAATATTGCTAAATTCGATGATTTTTCGTACGAAACAAAATGCAAGAAAACTTGCTTAAATTGCAATATTATGCGAAATTCTGAGATTTCAAGGCCAAATCACATATCGTAATACAACATGAAATAGTATCGAAATATTGGTAAAAATGAATATATTTACGTAATATCAAACTACATGATTAACGTGAAAAAGTCACTATTTTACCAAATTTGAGGATTTTAACTTCAAATAATTGGGCAAGGTTTCGTATTATTTAGATCCAAGAAAAGACATATGACAATGTTGTTTCCAATACAAATGATAAAAAAAAACGTGTTTTATGTGTTTTCATTAGAATTAACTAAAATGTTCTTGATTTTCTGTTTATATTACCGAGGGAAGATGTACACGTAAAACCGCTCTAATCCGGCTGAAACGTCGATATATGCAATAAAAACCGAACTTCTCCCCTTTTCAATATCTTACTCAGTATTTTAACGAGAAACAAATAGATGATTGAAAATGAAGTATTTAAGGTTATCATCTAATCAATTATGTGTTTGCATCATTTTTATCGTATATATATGAATTAATACCAATAGACTGAAAATTCACAAAAACGTGGAAAACGGCAAAATATTGCCTAATTCGATGATATTTTGTTTAAATCACATAAAGGAAAAGGGGATGATAAACGTCAAAATATTGCTAAATTCGATGATTTTTCGTACGAAACAAAATGCAAGAAAACTTGCTTAAAATGCAATATTATGCGAAATTCTGAGATTTGAAGGCCAAATCACATATCGTAATACTACATGAAATAGTATCGAAATATTGGTAAAAATGAATATATTTACGTAATATCAAACTACATGATTAACATGAAAACGTCACTATTTTACCAAATTTGAGGATTTTACCTTCAAAACATTGAGCGAGGTTTCGTATTATTTAGATCCAAGAAAAGACATATGACAATGTTGTTTCCAATACAAATGATAAAAAAAAACGTGTTTTATGTGTTTTCATTAGAATTAACTAAAATGTTCTTGATTTTCCGTTTATATTACCGAGAGAAGATGTACACGTAAAACCGCTCTAATCCGGCTGAAACGTCGATATATGCAATAAAAACCGAACTTCTCCCCTTTTCAATATCTTACTCAGTATTTTAACGAGAAACAAATAGATGATTGAAAATGAAGTATTTAAGGTTATCATCTAATCAATTATGTGTTTGCATCATTTTTATCGTATATATATGAATTAATACCAATAGACTGAAAATTCACAAAAACGTGGAAAACGGCAAAATATTGCCTAATTCGATGATATTTTGTTTAAATCACATAAAGGAAAAGGGGATGATAAACGTCAAAATATTGCTAAATTCGATGATTTTTCGTACGAAACAAAATGCAAGAAAACTTGCTTAAAATGCAATATTATGCGAAATTCTGAGATTTGAAGGCCAAATCACATATGTAATACTACATGAAATAGTATCGAAATATTGGTAAAAATGAATATATTTACGTAATATCAAACTACATGATTAACGTGAAAAGTCACTATTTTACCAAATTTGAGGATTTTAACTTCAAATCATTGAGCGAGGTTTCGTATTATTTAGATCCAAGAAAAGACATATGACAATGTTGTTTCCGATACAAATGATAAAAAAACAATGTGTTTTCATTAGAATTGACTAAAATGTTCCTGATTTTCCGTTTATATTACTGAGGGAAGATGTACACGTAAAACCGCTCTAATCCGGCTGAAACGTCGATATATGCAATAAAAACCGAACTTCTCCCCTTTTCAATATCTTACTCAATATTTTAACGAGAAACAAATAGATGATTGAAAATGAAGTATTTAAGGTTATCATCTAATCAATTATGTGTTTGCATCATTTTTATCGTATATATATGAATTAATACCAATAGACTGAAAATTCACAAAAACGTGGAAAACGGCAAAATATTGCCTAATTCGATGATATTTTGTTTCAATCACATCAAGGAAAAAGGGATGATAAACGTCAAAATATTGCTAAATTCGATGATTTTTCGTACGAAACAAAATGCAAGAAAACTTGCTTAAATTGCAATATTATGCGAAATTCTGAGATTTCAAGGCCAAATCACATATCGTAATACAACATGAAATAGTATCGAAATATTGGTAAAAATGAATATATTTACGTAATATCAAACTACATGATTAACGTGAAAAAGTCACTATTTTACCAAATTTGAGGATTTTAACTTCAAATAATTGAGCAAGGTTTCGTATTATTTAGATCCAAGAAAAGACATATGACAATGTTGTTTCCAATACAAATGATAAAAAAAAAACGTGTTTTATGTGTTTTCATTAGAATTAACTAAAATGTTCTTGATTTTCCGTTTATATTACCGAGGGAAGATGTACACGTAAAACCGCTCTAATCCGGCTGAAACGTCGATATATGCAATAAAAACCGAACTTCTCCCCTTTTCAATATCTTACTCAGTATTTTAACGAGAAACAAATAGATGATTGAAAATGAAGTATTTAAGGTTATCATCTAATCAATTATGTGTTTGCATCATTTTTATCGTATATATATGAATTAATACCAATAGACTGAAAATTCACAAAAACGTGGAAAACGGCAAAATATTGCCTAATTCGATGATATTTTGTTTAAATCACATAAAGGAAAAGGGGATGATAAACGTCAAAATATTGCTAAATTCGATGATTTTTCGTACGAAACAAAATGCAAGAAAACTTGCTTAAAATGCAATATTATGCGAAATTCTGAGATTTGAAGGCCAAATCACATATCGTAATACTACATGAAATAGTATCGAAATATTGGTAAAAATGAATATATTTACGTAATATCAAACTACATGATTAACATGAAAACGTCACTATTTTACCAAATTTGAGGATTTTAACTTCAAATCATTGAGCGAGGTTTCGTATTATTTAGATCCAAGAAAAGACATATGACAATGTTGTTTCCAATACCAATGATAAAAAAACAATGTGTTTTCATTAGAATTGACTAAAATGTTCCTGATTTTCCGTTTATATTACTGAGGGAAGATGTACACGTAAAACCGCTCTAGTCCGGCTGAAACGTCGATATATGCAATAAAAACCGAACTTCTCCCCTTTTCAATATCTTACTCAGTATTTTAACGAGAAACAAATAGATGATTGAAAATGAAGTATTTAAGGTTATCATCTAATCAATTATGTGTTTGCATCATTTTTATCGTATATATATGAATTAATACCAATAGACTGAAAATTCACAAAAACGTGGAAAACCGCAAAATATTGCCTAATTCGATGATATTTTGTTTAAATCACATAAAGGAAAAGGGGATGATAAACGTCAAAATATTGCTAAAATCGATGATTTTTCGTACGAAACAAAATGCAAGAAAACTTGCTTAAAATGCAATATTATGCGAAATTATGTGATTTGAAGGCCAAATCACATATGTAATACTACATGAAATAGTATCGAAATATTGGTAAAAATGAATATATTTACGTAATATCAAACTACATGATTAACGTGAAAAGTCACTATTTTACCAAATTTGAGGATTTTAACTTCAAATCATTGAGCGAGGTTTCGTATTATTTAGATCCAAGAAAAGACATATGACAATGTTGTTTCCAATACAAATGATAAAAAAACAATGTGTTTTCATTAGAATTGACTAAAATGTTCGTGATTTTCCGTTTATATTACTGAGGGAAGATGTACACGTAAAACCGCTCTAATCCGGCTGAAACGTCGATATATGCAATAAAAACCGAACTTCTCCCCTTTTCAATATCTTACTCAATATTTTAACGAGAAACAAATAGATGATTGAAAATGAAGTATTTAAGGTTATCATCTAATCAATTATGTGTTTGCATCATTTTTATCGTATATATATGAATTAATACCAATAGACTGAAAATTCACAAAAACGTGGAAAACGGCAAAATATTGCCTAATTCGATGATATTTTGTTTCAATCACATCCAGGAAAAAGGGATGATAAACGTCAAAATATTGCTAAATTCGATGATTTTTCGTACGAAACAAAATGCAAGAAAACTTGCTTAAATTGCAATATTATGCGAAATTCTGAGATTTCAAGGCCAAATCACATATCGTAATACAACATGAAATAGTATCGAAATATTGGTAAAAATGAATATATTTACGTAATATCAAACTACATGATTAACGTGAAAAAGTCACTATTTTACCAAATTTGAGGATTTTAACTTCAAATAATTGGGCAAGGTTTCGTATTATTTAGATCCAAGAAAAGACATATGACAATGTTGTTTCCAATACAAATGATAAAAAAAAACGTGTTTTATGTGTTTTCATTAGAATTAACTAAAATGTTCTTGATTTTCCGTTTATATTACCGAGGGAAGATGTACACGTAAAACCGCTCTAATCCGGCTGAAACGTCGATATATGCAATAAAAACCGAACTTCTCCCCTTTTCAATATCTTACTCAGTATTTTAACGAGAAACAAATAGATGATTGAAAATGAAGTATTTAAGGTTATCATCTAATCAATTATGTGTTTGCATCATTTTTATCGTATATATATGAATTAATACCAATAGACTGAAAATTCACAAAAACGTGGAAAACGGCAAAATATTGCCTAATTCGATGATATTTTGTTTAAATCACATAAAGGAAAAGGGGATGATAAACGTCAAAATATTGCTAAATTCGATGATTTTTCGTACGAAACAAAATGCAAGAAAACTTGCTTAAAATGCAATATTATGCGAAATTCTGAGATTTGAAGGCCAAATCACATATCGTAATACTACATGAAATAGTATCGAAATATTGGTAAAAATGAATATATTTACGTAATATCAAACTACATGATTAACATGAAAACGTCACTATTTTACCAAATTTGAGGATTTTACCTTCAAAACATTGAGCGAGGTTTCGTATTATTTAGATCCAAGAAAAGACATATGACAATGTTGTTTCCAATACAAATGATAAAAAAACAATGTGTTTTCATTAGAATTGACTAAAATGTTCCTGATTTTCCGTTTATATTACTGAGGGAAGATGTACACGTAAAACCGCTCTAGTCCGGCTGAAACGTCGATATATGCAATAAAAACCGAACTTCTCCCCTTTTCAATATCTTACTCAGTATTTTAACGAGAAACAAATAGATGATTGAAAATGAAGTATTTAAGGTTATCATCTAATCAATTATGTGTTTGCATCATTTTTATCGTATATATATGAATTAATACCAATAGACTGAAAATTCACAAAAACGTGGAAAACCGCAAAATATTGCCTAATTCGATGATATTTTGTTTAAATCACATAAAGGAAAAGGGGATGATAAACGTCAAAATATTGCTAAAATCGATGATTTTTCGTACGAAACAAAATGCAAGAAAACTTGCTTAAAATGCAATATTATGCGAAATTCTGTGATTTGAAGGCCAAATCACATATGTAATACTACATGAAATAGTATCGAAATATTGGTAAAAATGAATATATTTACGTAATATCAAACTACATGATTAACGTGAAAAGTCACTATTTTACCAAATTTGAGGATTTTAACTTCAAATCATTGAGCGAGGTTTCGTATTATTTAGATCCAAGAAAAGACATATGACAATGTTGTTTCCAATACAAATGATAAAAAAACAATGTGTTTTCATTAGAATTGACTAAAATGTTCCTGATTTTCCGTTTATATTACTGAGGGAAGATGTACACGTAAAACCGCTCTAATCCGGCTGAAACGTCGATATATGCAATAAAAACCGAACTTCTCCCCTTTTCAATATCTTACTCAATATTTTAACGAGAAACAAATAGATGATTGAAAATGAAGTATTTAAGGTTATCATCTAATCAATTATGTGTTTGCATCATTTTTATCGTATATATATGAATTAATACCAATAGACTGAAAATTCACAAAAACGTGGAAAACGGCAAAATATTGCCTAATTCGATGATATTTTGTTTCAATCACATCAAGGAAAAAGGGATGATAAACGTCAAAATATTGCTAAATTCGATGATTTTTCGTACGAAACAAAATGCAAGAAAACTTGCTTAAATTGCAATATTATGCGAAATTCTGAGATTTCAAGGCCAAATCACATATCGTAATACAACATGAAATAGTATCGAAATATTGGTAAAAATGAATATATTTACGTAATATCAAACTACATGATTAACGTGAAAAAGTCACTATTTTACCAAATTTGAGGATTTTAACTTCAAATAATTGGGCAAGGTTTCGTATTATTTAGATCCAAGAAAAGACATATGACAATGTTGTTTCCAATACAAATGATAAAAAAAACGTGTTTTATGTGTTTTCATTAGAATTAACTAAAATGTTCTTGATTTTCCGTTTATATTACCGAGGGAAGATGTACACGTAAAACCGCTCTAATCCGGCTGAAACGTCGATATATGCAATAAAAACCGAACTTCTCCCCTTTTCAATATCTTACTCAGTATTTTAACGAGAAACAAATAGATGATTGAAAATGAAGTATTTAAGGTTATCATCTAATCAATTATGTGTTTGCATCATTTTTATCGTATATATATGAATTAATACCAATAGACTGAAAATTCACAAAAACGTGGAAAACGGCAAAATATTGCCTTATTCGATGATATTTTGTTTAAATCACATAAAGGAAAAGGGGATGATAAACGTCAAAATATTGCTAAATTCGATGATTTTTCGTACGAAACAAAATGCAAGAAAACTTGCTTAAAATGCAATATTATGCGAAATTCTGAGATTTGAAGGCCAAATCACATATCGTAATACTACATGAAATAGTATCGAAATATTGGTAAAAATGAATATATTTACGTAATATCAAACTACATGATTAACATGAAAACGTCACTATTTTACCAAATTTGAGGATTTTACCTTCAAAACATTGAGCGAGGTTTCGTATTATTTAGATCCAAGAAAAGACATATGACAATGTTGTTTCCAATACAAATGATAAAAAAAAACGTGTTTTATGTGTTTTCATTAGAATTAACTAAAATGTTCTTGATTTTCCGTTTATATTACCGAGGGAAGATGTACACGTAAAACCGCTCTAATCCGGCTGAAACGTCGATATATGCAATAAAAACCGAACTTCTCCCCTTTTCAATATCTTACTCAGTATTTTAACGAGAAACAAATAGATGATTGAAAATGAAGTATTTAAGGTTATCATCTAATCAATTATGTGTTTGCATCATTTTTATCGTATATATATGAATTAATACCAATAGACTGAAAATTCACAAAAACGTGGAAAACGGCAAAATATTGCCTAATTCGATGATATTTTGTTTAAATCACATAAAGGAAAAGGGGATGATAAACGTCAAAATATTGCTAAATTCGATGATTTTTCGTACGAAACAAAATGCAAGAAAACTTGCTTAAAATGCAATATTATGCGAAATTCTGAGATTTGAAGGCCAAATCACATATGTAATACAACATGAAATAGTATCGAAATATTGGTAAAAATGAATATATTTACGTAATATCAAACTACATGATTAACGTGAAAAAGTCACTATTTTACCAAATTTGAGGATTTTAACTTCAAATAATTGGGCAAGGTTTCGTATTATTTAGATCCAAGAAAAGACATATGACAATGTTGTTTCCAATACAAATGATAAAAAAAAACGTGTTTTATGTGTTTTCATTAGAATTAACTAAAATATTCTTGATTTTCCGTTTATATTACCGAGGGAAGATGTACACGTAAAACCGCTCTAATCCGGCTGAAACGTCGATATATGCAATAAAAACCGAACTTCTCCCCTTTTCAATATCTTACTCAGTATTTTAACGAGAAACAAATAGATGATTGAAAATGAAGTATTTAAGGTTATCATCTAATCAATTATGTGTTTGCATCATTTTTATCGTATATATATGAATTAATACCAATAGACTGAAAATTCACAAAAACGTGGAAAACGGCAAAATATTGCCTAATTCGATGATATTTTGTTTAAATCACATAAAGGAAAAGGGGATGATAAACGTCAAAATATTGCTAAATTCGATGATTTTTCGTACGAAACAAAATGCAAGAAAACTTGCTTAAAATGCAATATTATGCGAAATTCTGAGATTTGAAGGCCAAATCACATATCGTAATACTACATGAAATAGTATCGAAATATTGGTAAAAATGAATATATTTACGTAATATCAAACTACATGATTAACATGAAAACGTCACTATTTTACCAAATTTGAGGATTTTACCTTCAAAACATTGAGCGAGGTTTCGTATTATTTAGATCCAAGAAAAGACATATGACAATGTTGTTTCCAATACAAATGATAAAAAAAAACGTGTTTTATGTGTTTTCATTAGAATTAACTAAAATGTTCTTGATTTTCCGTTTATATTACCGAGGGAAGATGTACACGTAAAACCGCTCTAATCCGGCTGAAACGTCGATATATGCAATAAAAACCGAACTTCTCCCCTTTTCAATATCTTACTCAGTATTTTAACGAGAAACAAATAGATGATTGAAAATGAAGTATTTAAGGTTATCATCTAATCAATTATGTGTTTGCATCATTTTTATCGTATATATATGAATTAATACCAATAGACTGAAAATTCACAAAAACGTGGAAAACGGCAAAATATTGCCTAATTCGATGATATTTTGTTTAAATCACATAAAGGAAAAGGGGATGATAAACGTCAAAATATTGCTAAATTCGATGATTTTTCGTACGAAACAAAATGCAAGAAAACTTGCTTAAAATGCAATATTATGCGAAATTCTGAGATTTGAAGGCCAAATCACATATGTAATACTACATGAAATAGTATCGAAATATTGGTAAAAATGAATATATTTACGTAATATCAAACTACATGATTAACGTGAAAAGTCACTATTTTACCAAATTTGAGGATTTTAACTTCAAATCATTGAGCGAGGTTTCGTATTATTTAGATCCAAGAAAAGACATATGACAATGTTGTTTCCAATACAAATGATAAAAAAACAATGTGTTTTCATTAGAATTGACTAAAATGTTCCTGATTTTCCGTTTATATTACTGAGGGAAGATGTACACGTAAAACCGCTCTAATCCGGCTGAAACGTCGATATATGCAATAAAAACCGAACTTCTCCCCTTTTCAATATCTTACTCAATATTTTAACGAGAAACAAATAGATGATTGAAAATGAAGTATTTAAGGTTATCATCTAATCAATTATGTGTTTGCATCATTTTTATCGTATATATATGAATTAATACCAATAGACTGAAAATTCACAAAAACGTGGAAAACGGCAAAATATTGCCTAATTCGATGATATTTTGTTTCAATCACATCAAGGAAAAAGGGATGATAAACGTCAAAATATTGCTAAATTCGATGATTTTTCGTACGAAACAAAATGCAAGAAAACTTGCTTAAATTGCAATATTATGCGAAATTCTGAGATTTCAAGGCCAAATCACATATCGTAATACAACATGAAATAGTATCGAAATATTGGTAAAAATGAATATATTTACGTAATATCAAACTACATGATTAACGTGAAAAAGTCACTATTTTACCAAATTTGAGGATTTTAACTTCAAATAATTGAGCAAGGTTTCGTATTATTTAGATCCAAGAAAAGACATATGACAATGTTGTTTCCAATACAAATGATAAAAAAAAACGTGTTTTATGTGTTTTCATTAGAATTAACTAAAATGTTCTTGATTTTCCGTTTATATTACCGAGGGAAGATGTACACGTAAAACCGCTCTAATCCGGCTGAAACGTCGATATATGCAATAAAAACCGAACTTCTCCCCTTTTCAATATCTTACTCAGTATTTTAACGAGAAACAAATAGATGATTGAAAATGAAGTATTTAAGGTTATCATCTAATCAATTATGTGTTTGCATCATTTTTATCGTATATATATGAATTAATACCAATAGACTGAAAATTCACAAAAACGTGGAAAACGGCAAAATATTGCCTAATTCGATGATATTTTGTTTAAATCACATAAAGGAAAAGGGGATGATAAACGTCAAAATATTGCTAAATTCGATGATTTTTCGTACGAAACAAAATGCAAGAAAACTTGCTTAAAATGCAATATTATGCGAAATTCTGAGATTTGAAGGCCAAATCACATATCGTAATACTACATGAAATAGTATCGAAATATTGGTAAAAATGAATATATTTACGTAATATCAAACTACATGATTAACATGAAAACGTCACTATTTTACCAAATTTGAGGATTTTAACTTCAAATCATTGAGCGAGGTTTCGTATTATTTAGATCCAAGAAAAGACATATGACAATGTTGTTTCCAATACAAATGATAAAAAAACAATGTGTTTTCATTAGAATTGACTAAAATGTTCCTGATTTTCCGTTTATATTACTGAGGGAAGATGTACACGTAAAACCGCTCTAGTCCGGCTGAAACGTCGATATATGCAATAAAAACCGAACTTCTCCCCTTTTCAATATCTTACTCAGTATTTTAACGAGAAACAAATAGATGATTGAAAATGAAGTATTTAAGGTTATCATCTAATCAATTATGTGTTTGCATCATTTTTATCGTATATATATGAATTAATACCAATAGACTGAAAATTCACAAAAACGTGGAAAACGGCAAAATATTGCCTAATTCGATGATATTTTGTTTAAATCACATAAAGGAAAAGGGGATGATAAACGTCAAAATATTGCTAAAATCGATGATTTTTCGTACGAAACAAAATGCAAGAAAACTTGCTTAAAATGCAATATTATGCGAAATTCTGTGATTTGAAGGCCAAATCACATATGTAATACTACATGAAATAGTATCGAAATATTGGTAAAAATGAATATATTTACGTAATATCAAACTACATGATTAACGTGAAAAGTCACTATTTTACCAAATTTGAGGATTTTAACTTCAAATCATTGAGCGAGGTTTCGTATTATTTAGATCCAAGAAAAGACATATGACAATGTTGTTTCCAATACAAATGATAAAAAAACAATGTGTTTTCATTAGAATTGACTAAAATGTTCCTGATTTTCCGTTTATATTACTGAGGGAAGATGTACACGTAAAACCGCTCTAATCCGGCTGAAACGTCGATATATGCAATAAAAACCGAACTTCTCCCCTTTTCAATATCTTACTCAATATTTTAACGAGAAACAAATAGATGATTGAAAATGAAGTATTTAAGGTTATCATCTAATCAATTATGTGTTTGCATCATTTTTATCGTATATATATGAATTAATACCAATAGACTGAAAATTCACAAAAACGTGGAAAACGGCAAAATATTGCCTAATTCGATGATATTTTGTTTCAATCACATCAAGGAAAAAGGGATGATAAACGTCAAAATATTGCTAAATTCGATGATTTTTCGTACGAAACAAAATGCAAGAAAACTTGCTTAAATTGCAATATTATGCGAAATTCTGAGATTTCAAGGCCAAATCACATATCGTAATACAACATGAAATAGTATCGAAATATTGGTAAAAATGAATATATTTACGTAATATCAAACTACATGATTAACGTGAAAAAGTCACTATTTTACCAAATTTGAGGATTTTAACTTCAAATAATTGGGCAAGGTTTCGTATTATTTAGATCCAAGAAAAGACATATGACAATGTTGTTTCCAATACAAATGATAAAAAAAAACGTGTTTTATGTGTTTTCATTAGAATTAACTAAAATGTTCTTGATTTTCCGTTTATATTACCGAGGGAAGATGTACACGTAAAACCGCTCTAATCCGGCTGAAACGTCGATATATGCAATAAAAACCGAACTTCTCCCCTTTTCAATATCTTACTCAGTATTTTAACGAGAAACAAATAGATGATTGAAAATGAAGTATTTAAGGTTATCATCTAATCAATTATGTGTTTGCATCATTTTTATCGTATATATATGAATTAATACCAATAGACTGAAAATTCACAAAAACGTGGAAAACGGCAAAATATTGCCTAATTCGATGATATTTTGTTTAAATCACATAAAGGAAAAGGGGATGATAAACGTCAAAATATTGCTAAATTCGATGATTTTTCGTACGAAACAAAATGCAAGAAAACTTGCTTAAAATGCAATATTATGCGAAATTCTGAGATTTGAAGGCCAAATCACATATCGTAATACTACATGAAATAGTATCGAAATATTGGTAAAAATGAATATATTTACGTAATATCAAACTACATGATTAACATGAAAACGTCACTATTTTACCAAATTTGAGGATTTTACCTTCAAAACATTGAGCGAGGTTTCGTATTATTTAGATCCAAGAAAAGACATATGACAATGTTGTTTCCAATACAAATGATAAAAAAACAATGTGTTTTCATTAGAATTGACTAAAATGTTACTGATTTTCCGTTTATATTACTGAGGGAAGATGTACACGTAAAACCGCTCTAGTCCGGCTGAAACGTCGATATATGCAATAAAAACCGAACTTCTCCCCTTTTCCATATCTTACTCAGTATTTTAACGAGAAACAAATAGATGATTGAAAATGAAGTATTTAAGGTTATCATCTAATCAATTATGTGTTTGCATCATTTTTATCGTATATATATGAATTAATACCAATAGACTGAAAATTCACAAAAACGTGGAAAACCGCAAAATATTGCCTAATTCGATGATATTTTGTTTAAATCACATAAAGGAAAAGGGGATGATAAACGTCAAAATATTGCTAAAATCGATGATTTTTCGTACGAAACAAAATGCAAGAAAACTTGCTTAAAATGCAATATTATGCGAAATTCTGTGATTTGAAGGCCAAATCACATATGTAATACTACATGAAATAGTATCGAAATATTGGTAAAAATGAATATATTTACGTAATATCAAACTACATGATTAACGTGAAAAGTCACTATTTTACCAAATTTGAGGATTTTAACTTCAAATCATTGAGCGAGGTTTCGTATTATTTAGATCCAAGAAAAGACATATGACAATGTTGTTTCTAATACAAATGATAAAAAAACAATGTGTTTTCATTAGAATTGACTAAAATGTTCCTGATTTTCCGTTTATATTACTGAGGGAAGATGTACACGTAAAACCGCTCTAATCCGGCTGAAACGTCGATATATGCAATAAAAACCGAACTTCTCCCCTTTTCAATATCTTACTCAATATTTTAACGAGAAACAAATAGATGATTGAAAATGAAGTATTTAAGGTTATCATCTAATCAATTATGTGTTTGCATCATTTTTATCGTATATATATGAATTAATACCAATAGACTGAAAATTCACAAAAACGTGGAAAACGGCAAAATATTGCCTAATTCGATGATATTTTGTTTCAATCACATCAAGGAAAAAGGGATGATAAACGTCAAAATATTGCTAAATTCGATGATTTTTCGTACGAAACAAAATGCAAGAAAACTTGCTTAAATTGCAATATTATGCGAAATTCTGAGATTTCAAGGCCAAATCACATATCGTAATACAACATGAAATAGTATCGAAATATTGGTAAAAATGAATATATTTACGTAATATCAAACTACATGATTAACGTGAAAAAGTCACTATTTTACCAAATTTGAGGATTTTAACTTCAAATAATTGGGCAAGGTTTCGTATTATTTAGATCCAAGAAAAGACATATGACAATGTTGTTTCCAATACAAATGATAAAAAAAAACGTGTTTTATGTGTTTTCATTAGAATTAACTAAAATGTTCTTGATTTTCCGTTTATATTACCGAGGGAAGATGTACACGTAAAACCGCTCTAATCCGGCTGAAACGTCGATATATGCAATAAAAACCGAACTTCTCCCCTTTTCAATATCTTACTCAGTATTTTAACGAGAAACAAATAGATGATTGAAAATGAAGTATTTAAGGTTATCATCTAATCAATTATGTGTTTGCATCATTTTTATCGTATATATATGAATTAATACCAATAGACTGAAAATTCACAAAAACGTGGAAAACGGCAAAATATTGCCTAATTCGATGATATTTTGTTTAAATCACATAAAGGAAAAGGGGATGATAAACGTCAAAATATTGCTAAATTCGATGATTTTTCGTACGAAACAAAATGCAAGAAAACTTGCTTAAAATGCAATATTATGCGAAATTCTGAGATTTGAAGGCCAAATCACATATCGTAATACTACATGAAATAGTATCGAAATATTGGTAAAAATGAATATATTTACGTAATATCAAACTACATGATTAACATGAAAACGTCACTATTTTACCAAATTTGAGGATTTTACCTTCAAAACATTGAGCGAGGTTTCGTATTATTTAGATCCAAGAAAAGACATATGACAATGTTGTTTCCAATACAAATGATAAAAAAACAATGTGTTTTCATTAGAATTGACTAAAATGTTCCTGATTTTCCGTTTATATTACTGAGGGAAGATGTACACGTAAAACCGCTCTAGTCCGGCTGAAACGTCGATATATGCAATAAAAACCGAACTTCTCCCCTTTTCAATATCTTACTCAGTATTTTAACGAGAAACAAATAGATGATTGAAAATGAAGTATTTAAGGTTATCATCTAATCAATTATGTGTTTGCATCATTTTTATCGTATATATATGAATTAATACCAATAGACTGAAAATTCACAAAAACGTGGAAAACCGCAAAATATTGCCTAATTCGATGATATTTTGTTTAAATCACATAAAGGAAAAGGGGATGATAAACGTCAAAATATTGCTAAAATCGATGATTTTTCGTACGAAACAAAATGCAAGAAAACTTGCTTAAAATGCAATATTATGCGAAATTCTGTGATTTGAAGGCCAAATCACATATGTAATACTACATGAAATAGTATCGAAATATTGGTAAAAATGAATATATTTACGTAATATCAAACTACATGATTAACGTGAAAAGTCACTATTTTACCAAATTTGAGGATTTTAACTTCAAATCATTGAGCGAGGTTTCGTATTATTTAGATCCAAGAAAAGACATATGACAATGTTGTTTCCAATACAAATGATAAAAAAACAATGTGTTTTCATTAGAATTGACTAAAATGTTCCTGATTTTCCGTTTATATTACTGAGGGAAGTAAAACCGCTCTAATCCGGCTGAAACGTCGATATATGCAATAAAAACCGAACTTCTCCCCTTTTCAATATCTTACTCAATATTTTAACGAGAAACAAATAGATGATTGAAAATGAAGTATTTAAGGTTATCATCTAATCAATTATGTGTTTGCATCATTTTTATCGTATATATATGAATTAATACCAATAGACTGAAAATTCACAAAAACGTGGAAAACGGCAAAATATTGCCTAATTCGATGATATTTTGTTTCAATCACATCAAGGAAAAAGGGATGATAAACGTCAAAATATTGCTAAATTCGATGATTTTTCGTACGAAACAAAATGCAAGA
This sequence comes from Procambarus clarkii, assembly GCF_040958095.1. Lineage (NCBI taxonomy): Eukaryota > Metazoa > Arthropoda > Malacostraca > Decapoda > Cambaridae > Procambarus > Procambarus clarkii. Next base: position 66,596 of record NW_027189394.1, read on the forward strand.
AAACTTGCTTAAATTGCAATATTATGCGAAATTCTGAGATTTCAAGGCCAAATCACATATCGTAATACAACATGAAATAGTATCGAAATATTGGTAAAAATGAATATATTTACGTAATATCAAACTACATGATTAACGTGAAAAAGTCACTATTTTACCAAATTTGAGGATTTTAACTTCAAATAATTGGGCAAGGTTTCGTATTATTTAGATCCAAGAAAAGACATATGACAATGTTGTTTCCAATACAAATGATAAAAAAAAACGTGTTTTATGTGTTTTCATTAGAATTAACTAAAATGTTCTTGATTTTCCGTTTATATTACCGAGGGAAGATGTACACGTAAAACCGCTCTAATCCGGCTGAAACGTCGATATATGCAATAAAAACCGAACTTCTCCCCTTTTCAATATCTTACTCAGTATTTTAACGAGAAACAAATAGATGATTGAAAATGAAGTATTTAAGGTTATCATCTAATCAATTATGTGTTTGCATCATTTTTATCGTATATATATGAATTAATACCAATAGACTGAAAATTCACAAAAACGTGGAAAACGGCAAAATATTGCCTAATTCGATGATATTTTGTTTAAATCACATAAAGGAAAAGGGGATGATAAACGTCAAAATATTGCTAAATTCGATGATTTTTCGTACGAAACAAAATGCAAGAAAACTTGCTTAAAATGCAATATTATGCGAAATTCTGAGATTTGAAGGCCAAATCACATATCGTAATACTACATGAAATAGTATCGAAATATTGGTAAAAATGAATATATTTACGTAATATCAAACTACATGATTAACATGAAAACGTCACTATTTTACCAAATTTGAGGATTTTACCTTCAAAACATTGAGCGAGGTTTCGTATTATTTAGATCCAAGAAAAGACATATGACAATGTTGTTTCCAATACAAATGATAAAAAAACAATGTGTTTTCATTAGAATTGACTAAAATGTTCCTGATTTTCCGTTTATATTACTGAGGGAAGATGTACACGTAAAACCGCTCTAGTCCGGCTGAAACGTCGATATATGCAATAAAAACCGAACTTCTCCCCTTTTCAATATCTTACTCAGTATTTTAACGAGAAACAAATAGATGATTGAAAATGAAGTATTTAAGGTTATCATCTAATCAATTATGTGTTTGCATCATTTTTATCGTATATATATGAATTAATACCAATAGACTGAAAATTCACAAAAACGTGGAAAACCGCAAAATATTGCCTAATTCGATGATATTTTGTTTAAATCACATAAAGGAAAAGGGGATGATAAACGTCAAAATATTGCTAAAATCGATGATTTTTCGTACGAAACAAAATGCAAGAAAACTTGCTTAAAATGCAATATTATGCGAAATTCTGTGATTTGAAGGCCAAATCACATATGTAATACTACATGAAATAGTATCGAAATATTGGTAAAAATGAATATATTTACGTAATATCAAACTACATGATTAACGTGAAAAGTCACTATTTTACCAAATTTGAGGATTTTAACTTCAAATCATTGAGCGAGGTTTCGTATTATTTAGATCCAAGAAAAGACATATGACAATGTTGTTTCCAATACAAATGATAAAAAAACAATGTGTTTTCATTAGAATTGACTAAAATGTTCCTGATTTTCCGTTTATATTACTGAGGGAAGTAAAACCGCTCTAATCCGGCTGAAACGTCGATATATGCAATAAAAACCGAACTTCTCCCCTTTTCAATATCTTACTCAATATTTTAACGAGAAACAAATAGATGATTGAAAATGAAGTATTTAAGGTTATCATCTAATCAATTATGTGTTTGCATCATTTTTATCGTATATATATGAATTAATACCAATAGACTGAAAATTCACAAAAACGTGGAAAACGGCAAAATATTGCCTAATTCGATGATATTTTGTTTCAATCACATCAAGGAAAAAGGGATGATAAACGTTAAAATATTGCTAAATTCGATGATTTTTCGTACGAAACAAAATGCAAGAAAACTTGCTTAAATTGCAATATTATGCGAAATTCTGAGATTTCAAGGCCAAATCACATATCGTAATACAACATGAAATAGTATCGAAATATTGGTAAAAATGAATATATTTACGTAATATCAAACTACATGATTAACGTGAAAAAGTCACTATTTTACCAAATTTGAGGATTTTAACTTCAAATAATTGAGCAAGGTTTCGTATTATTTAGATCCAAGAAAAGACATATGACAATGTTGTTTCCAATACAAATGATAAAAAAAAACGTGTTTTATGTGTTTTCATTAGAATTAACTAAAATGTTCTTGATTTTCCGTTTATATTACCGAGGGAAGATGTACACGTAAAACCGCTCTAATCCGGCTGAAACGTCGATATATGCAATAAAAACCGAACTTCTCCCCTTTTCAATATCTTACTCAGTATTTTAACGAGAAACAAATAGATGATTGAAAATGAAGTATTTAAGGTTATCATCTAATCAATTGTGTGTTTGCATCATTTTTATCGTATATATATGAATTAATACCAATAGACTGAAAATTCACAAAAACGTGGAAAACGGCAAAATATTGCCTAATTCGATGATATTTTGTTTAAATCACATAAAGGAAAAGGGGATGATAAACGTCAAAATATTGCTAAATTCGATGATTTTTCGTACGAAACAAAATGCAAGAAAACTTGCTTAAAATGCAATATTATGCGAAATTCTGAGATTTGAAGGCCAAATCACATATCGTAATACTACATGAAATAGTATCGAAATATTGGTAAAAATGAATATATTTACGTAATATCAAACTACATGATTAACATGAAAAAGTCACTATTTTACCATGTTTGTGGATTTTAACTTCAAATCATTGAGCGAGGTTTCGTATTATTTAGATCCAAGAAAAGACATATGACAATGTTGTTTCCAATACAAATGATAAAAAACAATGTGTTTTCATTAGAATTAACTAAAATGTTCTTGATTTTCCGTTTATATTACGGAGGGAAAATGTACACGTAAAACCACTCTAATCCGGCTGAAACGTCGATATATGCAATAAAAACCGAACTTCTCCCCCTTTCAATATCTTACTCAGTATTTTAACGAGAAACAAATAGATGATTGAAAATGAAGTATTTAAGGTTATTATCTAATCAATTATGTGTTTGCATCATTTTTATCGTATATATAATGAATTAATACCCATAAACTGAAAATTCACAAAAACGTGGAAAAACGGCACAATATTGCCTAATTCGATGATATTTTGTTTAAATCACATAAAGGAAAAGGGGATGATAAACGTCAAAATATTGCTAAAATCGATGATTTTTCGTACGAAACAAAATGCAAGAAAACTTGCTTAAAATGCAATATTATGCGAAATTCTGAGATTTGAAGGCCAAATCACATATCGTAATACTACTTGAAATAGTATCGAAATATTGGTAAAAATGAATATATTTACGTAATATCAAACTACATGATTAACATGAAAAAGTCACTATTTTACCATGTTTGTGGATTTTAACTTCAAATCATTGAGCGAGGTTTCGTATTATTGTAACCCGGGTTCGGTTCCTCTCTCTTTTCTTCCTTCTTTCTACTCCCTCTACCCGTATTCATACTTTTATTTCTAAACCAAGGGACTCCAAAACTTTTACCAAAGCCAACTCCACGCCACGTGGTCCTAAGACGATTGACCGACTTAGGATTCTACACCCAGTATGACGTGACCTAAGCTCTGAACAAAACCCTAGAGTCACCTCTGCTGCCACCACCAGACCAGTAATACAAGAGCAATGATCGAGGTCTGGATCGATCACGCTAATTAATCAACCTAGGGGCTTGATCCCCACTATAAACGATGACCTTGAGTGTGGAATAAATTACACGGTAATGATAATTCCGATTCGATGTTAGAATCGGCGCCCAATGCAACTCTGCCTCGTGTGGACCACGTGACCAGGACAAGTATACACATAAAACACATGGAAACAATAAAATGCAAATTAATAACAAATTTAATTTATTAAACGAAAACTAAACAAAATCTAAATATGTTCACTCCCTATCAATTTAACACTCCCTACTTGACCTGAGTGGCAAATGAGACTATTTCTATACTTAACAATAGCAACTATACCTTGGGCGACCACAGTTCTAGGTGTTGGGCCTGTTCTTGGGGAGAGGTAAGATGTTGACCTCTTATCCCAGCTGCTTCCGTGACCACACTGATTTTTTCCTTGTCTGGACTACCCCAGACAGAGTATTGTATTGTTCCGCATCGCTTACCCAGTTACTTTAGCAAGGTTAAGTTATAACAATTAAACTCTGTTGTACTTAATTGATCCAGACTGGTTGAATTATTTTACTGAATTAAATTACAAACATCTAACGGCAGAGCTGTTCCCGATCCCCAAAATGGTTAATAAAACTTTGAGAAATATTAGACATGTCAACCCTGCTGACCTATGACCGCCGGTCACTCCGCCTTAAAAGTTAGATCCGATTCGTGACGTCACTGATGGTGACTTAAACTCAATAATTAGAATACTCTTGATATTGTATCCAGTACTATTATACAATACAATTTTAATGCAAAATGAATAAAGGCTAATTTTCTCTAATTTACTGAATACTATAGGATGATTCATTTTACGCAGCTATGAACAAAGCGTTGGTTATTTCCACCGCGAATTCCCCTGGGGGTCAGGTCACCATGCGGCTCAGCTTCCCATTCTCTTTTGTCGATAAACCACTCTGGATAATTCTTACAACAGCCTAGTTTGTTACAACCCCCCCGCACAAGCACTTAGTAAACCTTGTTAATTTGTTAAAATTCACGAGGTTTAGTATCCAAACCCACAATTCAACTCATGCCACAAACAAAAGCTAACCTAACTAATAAAATTTGACAAATAATAGTCCAACATCATAATGAACATGTTCATATTTCATAAATTTCTCAGCTGTCAACTGACAGCAATCCTCTAATATCAGGAAACATACATCCTATCCTTACTGACATAGCTAAATAACATGTCCCTACTCTACCATCAAAAACTAGCTATTAAACTCTCTTGGCTCTTCACTAGCCAAGTCCATGTGTCCTCTAGAGCCGGCCACACCGTGCTCAAACAAACATTAAAGTTATATCATCAGACTGAACTTTCAGTCATCCGGGAGCGTACTACGGAACTATCAGTTCACATCCGTGTACTAACCACTCCCCATCAATGTCAACCTTGACATGTTAAGGAACACACCTAACGTTTATTACATGTATCTAAAAATAAAAAATTCCTATACTATATCACAGGTTTCAGCTGACTGTACAGCCAAGTGTTCTCACTCACTGGAAGTGTCAATGTTTATATTGGTTCGCCTCTCATGTGTTCAAACATTCAAAAAAAAATAGCACAACATAATTTTCCATAACCGTTTGTTCTGGGCTGAGACAATTACACAGGGCTTCGATTTTGATTACTGACCAATTTATAGTTAAATTTTCATATATTATACCAGAATTATTTTAAATCTGTTTTTCAACATTTAAAAAGTATTGATTCTAAATCTGTTTTTCAACATTTAAAAAGTATTGATTCTAAATCTGTTTTTCAACATTTAAACAAAAGTGTCCAGATGTTCTTTACACAGATGTTCAGAGCCAACTTTGTTGTTTGTATCAATTGTTCATATTGAGTAATCGAGAAAAAAAAATCGATGCTGCTGGATGCTGAATGTAGTCGCTGACGATGACGGTGTCGATCTTGCTTCTTCATGTGTAGACATCCATACCTGGTCCTCTTGTACTCCCATCCGGTACTCCTGAATGACGACAGAGTGTAGTAGAGCTGAGTGCCAAGTGACAGCTGTAGAATACTGTTACTTCGGCCATTAATCTTGCTCTCGACAGTCCACACGCCTTCATATCAATCACAGTTCACACGGCAGTCTTGATGTTAAACTTGTCGCAGATGACCACAGCAGAGCAGGACTGGATGTACCAACGGTGTCTCTTAACAGGAGTGGTGTCAGAAGGTCGTAGAGGCGGGTTGCTTGTTTGCAGAACAGGTGAATCTCGTCTTCCATCATTGCTCACGTCATCTCAGGCGTTTCTTGATGTCACCAGGTTACTAGGCCGTAAACACCAACTGTGTATACCCTCGTACCGCCGACTTTAGGCCAAAGGAGACAATTTCGCGACCTTCTATTGGCGAGTCCCGGTACTCTGTAGGGAAACCGTGCCTTCCACCTGTGACCGCCTTACTTCCGCTTTCTTGTTACTTCAGATGACGTAATCATTAATCTTCCGGCGAAATTCTTGAGTACTGCTACGTGCTTTCCATTTCTTGACATCTCCTCCAACACTGCTGGAATGGCTGCAGTCTTGATGACGCAGCAGGTGGGTATTGGTGATCTCGAGACAGCTACCCCGGCGTTGTATGGCACCTCCGGTGACTGCTATAATGTGGACAGCTCGCTGGCCCTGACAACCTCGTTAGTGACGTGAGGCGTCGGCCGGGTGACTCTTGGACAGTCACTCATCCCCAAAGTAACTGATGTATGGGTTACTGGGTCTAGTGGGGGGAGGGCTTTGTGTAACGTGCCTCCCCCCTCGGTCTTTACAGACAAGGGTTCACGTGTGGCTGGAACAACTGGGTCGGTGTACCAATCAGACCTGGGAACAGACAGACACAACACAGCGGAAGCATAGATATACTCTGGGTTTGGTGGAGGTGGAACCCCAGAGCACGGTAAAAGTTGCTACCTGAGTCAAGTATAGACATAGTACATCTCATTGCCTTTACAGGAAAATCTAATCAATACTAAATTATACTAACTAAGGAAGTTACTTTACTGTACAGCGCGAGATCTCGTCACCATAGGGTGGCGAGACTGCACCTGACTACTGATGAGCGATGACAGAGGGTCATCCTCATCTTCTGACTCGTCGGTGATGCCATGAGTCAGCACTGCTGAGTCAGGAACTAGACCCGCTGAAGGCAGTTCTAATTCCTCTCTAGCATGATAATGTTTCAATTTATTTACGTGAATTGTCCTTTCCACCTGGTCCTCGAACACTCCTTTTATAACAAGATTAACCGGCCCCGCCCTTTTAATTACTCTATATGGTCCTCGCCACCTCGGAGCTAGTTTCCTGCTCTGATTGGCGGGCGCAGCCTCATTCACTCTCAATACGAGGCTTCCTTCCTTCAACTCAAGAGGGCGCACTTTCTTGTCATAAAAATGAGCATACCGAGTCCGTGCCTTCTTGGACGCTTCAGCTGCAATATTCCATGCATTTCTCATTTTTCCAAGGACCTCTGAAGGATAGTCCTCCCCGTATGCAACATTATGTCTGTTAAGCAGACCTGACGGGAAATTGCATGAATTACCAGTAAACAAATGAAGTGGTTGGGTGTTAATTGATTGGTGGATGGCAGTATTCAAGGCGAACTGAACATAGGGTAGGTGTTCATCCCAGGTGTTTGCATCATGTTCAGCAAGGATTGCAAGCATATCCTTGACTGAACGATTAGTCCGTTCCGTCATTCCGTTTGCTTGTGGGTGGTAGGCCGTTGTAAAAGCCGAAGTTGTCTCTAAAATCTTACAAACTTCTCTAAATATATTCCCATTGAATTCTTGACCCCGGTCAGAGACTAAAACTTTAGGAGGTCCGAATACAGTAACGAACCTACGCAAGAACGCATCTGCAACCGTACGAGAATCCTTCTGAGGTAATGCAACTAGTGTAGTGTATCTAGACAGATGGTCAACTAGCACCAACACGTATCTGTTACCCGCATGACTGTGGTGTAAATCAATCAGATCGGCCCCCACACGATCTAACGGTTCACAAATTTCAGGAAATTCCTGAAGTGGGGCTTGTACCTTAAGGGTACCTTTCCTCCTCTGGCAACGAGGGCACGACTTCACGAAATTGATTACCTCAGAAAGTAATCCTGGAAAATAAAATAGAGACTTTGCTTTTAAGTGCGTTTTAAAGATCCCCGGATGCCCTGCAATTTTTGAAGCATGTGCAAGCTTTAACGCTGATGACCGCAACGCGTCCGGAATAACTAGCTGAAATACTGCCCTATCATTCTGGCTATTGACATAATACAGGACGCCCTGTTTCATTTCAAAATCATGTATAGGTAAATTCTTTTTCTTTTTGGGGTATTTTCCTCCCTCTAAATACTCAATAATTTCTTTCCATCTAGGCTCGCTCATCTGGTATTCTCTCATTTTATCTGATGGAATGGTTTCAATATTTTCATTAATCTGCATTGCCGCTATATTTCTACTTAGCGTATCTGGCACAACATGTGCTGGACCAGGCTTGTACAAGATCTGGAATGAGTGGGCCGAAAGTTCGTGAGACCAGCGTGACATTCGTGGGCATTTCGTTCGCTTTTTAAATATGTGTGTTAACGCTCGATGGTCTGTGTAGATTACAAAATGCCGCTGAAATAGGTAAGGCTCGAAATACCTAACTGATTCTACTACTGCCAGTGCCTCCCGATCCGTAGCTGAATAACGAACTTCAGGTCCTTTGACCTTCCTACTGAAATAGGCTACTGGATGGGGTAAATTATCTGCGTCTCGCTGAATTAAGCACCCGCCAATAGCTATACCGCTGGCGTCAGTGTGCACTTCCCACTCTTTCTCAAAATCAGGAATAGCCAATACCGGTGTCGTGATTAGTTGGTCTTTCAGTTTGCGATAGGCCTCGTCATGTTCTGATTTCCACACAAACTTCGCATTTTTCTTTGTCAGATCAGTCAGGGGTGCTGAAATGCCAGCGAAACCTTCAATGTGACGACGAAAATATCCGGCCGCCCCCAAAAACCTACGCACGTCCTTTGCTGTCCTTGGAGTAGGCATGTCAGCAATGGCGCGGCAAGAATCTGGGTCAGGTCGGATACCGTCTGGGCACACCTGGAACCCCAGAAATTTGAATTTCTGAGCCGCCAAGGTGCACTTCTGAACATTCAGCCTGAAACCTGCCTGATCTAACAACTTCAAAGTCTCAGTCAAGTCCTGTAGGTGTTCCTCAAACGTCCTGGAATATATCACAACATCATCCAGGTACGCTAAAGAATGCCTACCCAGTACCGGACTAAGGATAAAGTTGATGGCCCTCTGAAACGACGAAGGCGCTGTCTTCAAACCAAACGGCATCCTACGGAATTGGTAAGTGTGCCTACCATCCGAGAATGCTGTTTTTTCCCTATCTTGTTCTGCCACCGGAATCGCCCAATACGCCGATTTTGCGTCAAGAGTTGAGAAATACTTAGCAGCACCAAATTGATCTATTATCTCCTGTATTCGGGGCAACGGATACACATCACCCTTAGTTAATTCGTTCACCTTCCGGTAGTCAACACAGAAACGATAACTACCGTCCGGTTTCCGAACTAGCACAACAGGAGAGAGCCATGGTGACGTACTAGGCTCTATCACGCCCTGTCTCAACATTTTCTGGCACTCCTCCCTGATAATGTTCTTTGCCTGTTCCGGCAACCTCCACTGTCTCGTGTACACAGGCAAATGATCACCAGTTGGAATGGTGTGCTCGATCTTATCAAGGAGACCAATCTGGTCATCCTCTGTCGCAAACAATTTCGGGAATTTTCGTAAAACTCCTCTCAGTGCCTTCCTATCTGCCTGTGCAACATGTTGCAAATCAAGTGCTGAAATTAATTTTTCCACTTCCTCAACATTCTGTGCAACATTTCTCGTCTCGTATTGTACTTTGGATGGTGTTTTAGTTTTCAACATATTCAGTGCACTACATTGTGCAGTGACGGCTGGCGTCTCAGCTGACTCATGGTGAAAGATTTCTGTGTCCTCCACCATGGTTCCCTGAGATACCCTATCACCTGCCCTGAAGCGAAAAGTCTTATGTGAAAGATTGACAACTGGAATGAGTGCACCTTTATCGAGCACTACAACTAAGTGATGAGGAATTAATAAACTATCACATCTCCCAGCCACCTGAAGGGTGGTACCTGGTTGTATGTGACGTCCCACGGCTACTTTAATAAATTTAACAGAATGTGGTGGGCAACTCTGTTTGGTCAATGCATGCAAGGCGCATGACCTCTTAACTGTGTCTGGAAGAGACTTAAAAATCACTTTTGGATAGTGCGCATTATATTTCAGCTTCCTCTTAATTGAAGCTACAACTGGGGGATGGTCGATCATCTCCACTGGGTAGGAAGTCTGTCCCAACTGCAACCTGCAGTTCCTAGCCCCTTTTTGAGCAGACAAGGAATAATCAAATCGCGACAGAAAATCAGTTCCCATTAAGATGTGACCAGGAAAATCAAGGTTCTCTACGATCGTACATGTGTGAGGCTGCAATGCCCCATCAATCTCAAAATTAACTGTACCTTGACCTACGATCTCAATCTTCTCCCCATTGACCGCTGTTAATGTCTTTGCGCAACGTTGAAGACGTGCATACTTAAAATTGCTGAAGGCTGACTTTTTAATTACCGTTGCCTGGCTTCCTGTATCAACAAAAGCTGTCAATCTCACACCTTCCACTTTCACCTCAAAAGTAGGCCTACCATCACTAGGAGCCTGCTTTCATGCTTTCGTAGGAGTGACTTCGCAATCCCTCTGTATATGCCCGCGCTTCCAGCAGGAGTAACACCTCCGCGGATCTCTGTTGTTACCCCGCGCAGGGTGGCTCGAACTTGCAGCTGAGGGCTGCTTCCCGCCTGATGAACCCGCGCCATAGTTCCTCGGCTTGGCTCCCTCGCCTTTACTTAACGCCTCTACGTATGGCGACAACTGAGTGCCCGGCGTCTCCGTGCGCATCTGCCTGTCTAAGGCTGTGGCGGCCTGGGGTTGGGGTTGAGGTATGGTGTGGGTGGCCTCGGGTTGGGGTGTGGATGGAGGTTGGGGTTGAGGTATGGTGTGGGTGGCCTCGGGTTGGGGTGTGGATGGAGGTTGGGGTTGAGGTATGGTGTGGGTGGCCTCGGGTTGGGGTGTGGATTGAGGTTGGGGTTGAGGTATGGTGTGGGTGACCTCAGGCTGGGGTGTGGATTGAGGTTGGGGTGGGTATGGGGTGGCCTGGGGCTGGAATGGGTATGGGTATGGGTATGGGTATGGGGTGGCCTGGGGTTGGAATGGGTATGGGGTGGCCTGGGGTTGGAATGGGTATGGGTATGGGGTGGCCTGGGGTTGGAATGGGTATGGAGTGGCCTGGGGTTGGGGGAAGGGTTGGTATGGGAACTGAGGATGGGGTAGGTATGGGAGGTGGGGTTGGGGTTGTTGTAGTGACGGATGAGGTGTACCTAGGTGTTGTGGGTGCTGTGGTATTGGTGTTATGTTGGGTAGTTCCTGCTGTTGGTGTGGTTGTTCATGTTCCCGTTGAACGGGTTGCTGTTCTCTACCGAGCGAAGTGGGACGTCCTGCCATACTAACTGAGGCCCCCTGTCTACCCTGCTGGCATGGCGTCGATGTTATTTGTGGGGGAACCCAAGACGGCTCTCCCCACTCATGGGACGACTCCTCGCAAGACTCCCCACTCATGTCAATAATAGTATCTCTCCAGGGATGGAAAGATACCCTCGACTGCCCAGTCCCATGCAGAACCCGTGAACTCGTCGCTTCAGTCCCACTGGCCCCACCTGTGGTGCCAGTTGAGCTACCTGAGCGATCCCCAGTGGTGTCGGAAGAGGTTCTATCCTCTACACTCCCATTCCCACTGGTCCCTACTGACTGGTCATTATCTGGGTTAAACATTTTCTGTGATTCCTGGTGTGCCACGTCTCTTCTAAACTACCCTTTAGTACACCCTCGACCCGGACTCACTACAACCGTGATCTTACACAAATAAAAAAAAATCACAACTCTATTCTAAGAGAAAACTACTAAATTCCCAAAGTAGGAAATACAACGATTTATCGAGAGAATCGCTGAAGTGAATCCAATGAATGAGTGTCTGCCCCGCACTCGTGTCTGCCCGTGAAATATCCCGCAGTTCTATTGCTGAAACCTAAGTCCTTTACGTTAAAAAAAATTAAAGAATCTAATTTATATAAAACAATTTAAATGATAACGCAACTAACGCACAGCACTCGTGATGGATTAATAAGGAATATTTACTGTACTTGAATACTAAACGCGCTTGAAGTGAGCAGCGTGGCCACTGATGACTGATGGAGCGGGACCAGCTGCGCTGAAAAAAAAACCAAGTCCCGCGCTTTTTCGCTTAAACGCTGAAAAATCAAAATTTTTGTTATGAAGGAAAATAACTAGTTTTACGTTAATAAACCGCTCTAGTGATTAATATAGACACCCAGGACCTATATATGCTTACCAAAATTTGAATTTTTATCAAAAACTGCGTTTTTTACTCAATTGCTGGACTCTGCCAATTTTTCTGACTCCGAGGGAAAAAATTTCTATCACCCCAAATATCACAAAACTCCTTTAATTCACAAAAATTTGGGTTTCTCGTTCCCAGATATAAATACGTTATTATTTACTACTGACGTTGTATGCAGAACAATACTGACACATCGGGCGGTTTCAACACTCACTAATTCGATTTTTCGTCAAAATCCGAGATTTTCACCTCAAATGGACTCTGACAAAATTACGACACGATTTTCTCGAAAATTAACTAAATTCGGCAAAAATGTAAATATCACTGTTTAATGTTTTACGAACAGAATTACGTCCCTTTCGCGCACTAGAGAGTAATACTGACCCTAGGATATACACAAAACATGAAAATTCGAATTTTTCGCCAAAAAGTCAGATTCTAGCCCAAGCTGGACTTAGAAAGTTTTCCACCTACGTTTCTACTGAAAACAGAATTCTAAGTCTACAAACACAATTCTACCGTCTTACTGGTAAAAACTAGAAACTATCACTCGCATCGACTGGAGAATCCTAATGACACCCAGATCATACACGTGACCCACGAATACAAATTAATTACAGTTAACGAGTTTCCGACATTGACTTAGCCGAAAACTTATCCCAAAATACTTAGACATATTCCACGGACAAATAACATTTACACGCAACTTTACTATCCCTTAAACTCCTTCACTTACTACAGTGACCGACCAATAGCCCTAAGTCCAGAGGATTAACAACACTCTAGCAACAACGCCTCTGACTTAGACTAATACAACAGGAAATAGCAAAACTTAACGTACGCACTTAGCCTAATATGCAAGAAAATGCTAAACACTTTGAAAAAATTTTTTAACCGGGGATTGAATGTAAGGGAAAAAAAAATTAACTTCTAGAACAACGAAAATAAACGGAAATTACTTTATAAATTTAAGTATCCTTAATTCAAAAATGCACTCTACTTAAATCTTATAATTGTTCCTACCGGCTCGCCGTACCACACCTAGCCTAGAGGCCACACCATCTAGGTTCCAACAGATCGACACGCAGCTTTCAGCAACAATTATGACTAGGGACGACTCAACCTGCACTAAGTGTGCGATCACTTAGTTGTTGAATCGCTGCTAGGTAGGTTACTAGTCCGTCCCTCGGAGGCCGCAACGCCCTTCACGGATTACGTTTTTCCTAGCGTTTTGGGTCGTCTAATAACGCCCTCGGACTATCTACTGGCGTCCCACAGATATATCCGCCCCCGACAGCCCTCAAGGAACTGCTGTTGAGAGTATGGTGGCTCCCAACACCTCTGAATTAATTGCAATGGGTCGAGTATGGTACCCAGTCCAATCAACTCGGAGCGGTCTCCTTTTCAATAAATCTATTTTAACAGCCTAATCTTACTAACTAAACCTTAATCATATCAGCCCGCATGACCCAAGATTCGCCAATCCCCACTCAAACGCACTTGTGGGGCGCACTGCTAATCCTGACCCGCGGCTGTCTCCTTAGCATCCGCGCACGTGTTCGAACGGCTAGACGCGTGAGCCTTTCAACAATTTCAAACAAAATTGTTGAAACCACCGCTGTGCACCATTGTAACACGAGTTCGGGTTCCTCTCTCTTTTCTTCCTTCTTTCTACTCCCTCTACCCGTATTCTTACTTTTATTTCTAAACCAAGGGACTCCAAAACTTTTACCAAAGCCAACTCCACGCCACGTGGTCCTAAGACGATTGACCGACTTAGGATTCTACACCCAGTATGACGTGACCTAAGCTCTGAACAAAACCCTAGAGTCACCTCTGCTGCCACCACCAGACCAGTAATACAAGAGCAATGATCGAGGTCTGGATCGATCACGCTAATTAATCAACCTAGGGGCTTGATCCCCACTATAAACGATGACCTTGAGTGTGGAATAAATTACACGGTAATGATAATTCCGATTCGATGTTAGAATCGGCGCCCAATGCAACTCTGCCTCGTGTGGACCACGTGACCAGGACAAGTATACACATAAAACACATGGAAACAATAAAATGCAAATTAATAACAAATTTAATTTATTAAACGAAAACTAAACAAAATCTAAATATGTTCACTCCCTATCAATTTAACACTCCCTACTTGACCTGAGTGGCAAATGAGACTATTTCTATACTTAACAATAGCAACTATACCTTGGGCGACCACAGTTCTAGGTGTTGGGCCTGTTCTTGGGGAGAGGTAAGATGTTGACCTCTTATCCCAGCTGCTTCCGTGACCACACTGATTTTTTCCTTGTCTGGACTACCCCAGACAGAGTATTGTATTGTTCCGCATCGCTTACCCAGTTACTTTAGCAAGGTTAAGTTATAACAATTAAACTCTGTTGTACTTAATTGATCCAGACTGGTTGAATTATTTTACTGAATTAAATTACAAACATCTAACGGCAGAGCTGTTCCCGATCCCCAAAATGGTTAATAAAACTTTGAGAAATATTAGACATGTCAACCCTGCTGACCTATGACCGCCGGTCACTCCGCCTTAAAAGTTAGATCCGATTCGTGACGTCACTGATGGTGACTTAAACTCAATAATTAGAATACTCTTGATATTGTATCCAGTACTATTATACAATACAATTTTAATGCAAAATGAATAAAGGCTAATTTTCTCTAATTTACTGAATACTATAGGATGATTCATTTTACGCAGCTATGAACAAAGCGTTGGTTATTTCCACCGCGAATTCCCCTGGGGGTCAGGTCACCATGCGGCTCAGCTTCCCATTCTCTTTTGTCGATAAACCACTCTGGATAATTCTTACAACAGCCTAGTTTGTTACATTATTTAGATCCAAGAAAAGACATATGACAATGTTGTTTCCAATACAAATGATAAAAAAACAATGTGTTTTCATTAGAATTAACTAAAATGTTCTTGATTTTCCGTTTATATTACGGAGGGAAAATGTACACGTAAAACCACTCTAATCCGGCTGAAACGTCGATATATGCAATAAAAACCGAACTTCTCCCCCTTTCAATATCTTACTCAGTATTTTAACGAGAAACAAATAGATGATTGAAAATGAAGTATTTAAGGTTATTATCTAATCAATTATGTGTTTGCATCATTTTTATCGTATATATAATGAATTAATACCCATAAACTGAAAATTCACAAAAACGTGGAAAAACGGCACAATATTGCCTAATTCTATGATATTTTGTTTAAATCACATAAAGGAAAAGGGGATGATAAACGTCAAAATATTGCTAAAATCGATGATTTTTCGTACGAAACAAAATGCAAGAAAACTTGCTTAAAATGCAATATTATGCGAAATTCTGGGATTTGAAGGCCAAATCACATATGTAATACTACATGAAATAGTATCGAAATATTGGTAAAAATGAATATATTTACGTAATATCAAACTACATGATTAACGTGAAAAGTCACTATTTTACCAAATTTGAGGATTTTAACTTCAAATCATTGAGCGAGGTTTCGTATTATTTAGATCCAAGAAAAGACATATGACAATGTTGTTTCCAATACAAATGATAAAAAAACAATGTGTTTTCATTAGAATTGACTAAAATGTTCTTGATTTTCCGTTTATATTACTGAGGGAAGATGTACACGTAAAACCGCTCTAATCCGGCTGAAACGTCGATATATGCAATAAAAACCGAACTTCTCCCCTTTTCAATATCTTACTCAATATTTTAACGAGAAACAAATAGATGATTGAAAATGAAGTATTTAAGGTTATCATCTAATCAATTATGTGTTTGCATCATTTTTTTCGTATATATATGAATTAATACCAATAGACTGAAAATTCACAAAAACGTGGAAAACGGCAAAATATTGCCTAATTCGATGATATTTTGTTTCAATCACATCAAGGAAAAAGGGATGATAAACGTCAAAATATTGCTAAATTCGATGATTTTTCGTACGAAACAAAATGCAAGAAAACTTGCTTAAATTGCAATATTATGCGAAATTCTGAGATTTCAAGGCCAAATCACATATCGTAATACAACATGAAATAGTATCGAAATATTGGTAAAAATGAATATATTTACGTAATATCAAACTACATGATTAACGTGAAAAAGTCACTATTTTACCAAATTTGAGGATTTTAACTTCAAATAATTGAGCAAGGTTTCGTATTATTTAGATCCAAGAAAAGACATATGACAATGTTGTTTCCAATACAAATGATAAAAAAAAACGTGTTTTATGTGTTTTCATTAGAATTAACTAAAATGTTCTTGATTTTCCGTTTATATTACCGAGGGAAGATGTACACGTAAAACCGCTCTAATCCGGCTGAAACGTCGATATATGCAATAAAAACCGAACTTCTCCCCTTTTCAATATCTTACTCAGTATTTTAACGAGAAACAAATAGATGATTGAAAATGAAGTATTTAAGGTTATCATCTAATCAATTATGTGTTTGCATCATTTTTATCGTATATATATGAATTAATACCAATAGACTGAAAATTCACAAAAACGTGGAAAACGGCAAAATATTGCCTAATTCGATGATATTTTGTTTAAATCACATAAAGGAAAAGGGGATGATAAACGTCAAAATATTGTTAAATTCGATGATTTTTCGTACGAAACAAAATGCAAGAAAACTTGCTTAAAATGCAATATTATGCGAAATTCTGAGATTTGAAGGCCAAATCACATATCGTAATACTACATGAAATAGTATCGAAATATTGGTAAAAATGAATATATTTACGTAATATCAAACTACATGATTAACATGAAAAAGTCACTATTTTACCATGTTTGTGGATTTTAACTTCAAATCATTGAGCGAGGTTTCGTATTATTTAGATCCAAGAAAAGACATATGACAATGTTGTTTCCAATACAAATGATAAAAAAACAATGTGTTTTCATTAGAATTGACTAAAATGTTCCTGATTTTCCGTTTATATTACTGAGGGAAGATGTACACGTAAAACCGCTCTAATCCGGCTGAAACGTCGATATATGCAATAAAAACCGAACTTCTCCCCTTTTCAATATCTTACTCAATATTTTAACGAGAAACAAATAGATGATTGAAAATGAAGTATTTAAGGTTATCATCTAATCAATTATGTGTTTGCATCATTTTTTTCGTATATATATGAATTAATACCAATAGACTGAAAATTCACAAAAACGTGGAAAACGGCAAAATATTGCCTAATTCGATGATATTTTGTTTCAATCACATCAAGGAAAAAGGGATGATAAACGTCAAAATATTGCTATATTCGATGATTTTTCGTACGAAACAAAATGCAAGAAAACTTGCTTAAATTGCAATATTATGCGAAATTCTGAGATTTCAAGGCCAAATCACATATCGTAATACAACATGAAATAGTATCGAAATATTGGTAAAAATGAATATATTTACGTAATATCAAACTACATGATTAACGTGAAAAAGTCACTATTTTACCAAATTTGAGGATTTTAACTTCAAATAATTGAGCAAGGTTTCGTATTATTTAGATCCAAGAAAAGACATATGACAATGTTGTTTCCAATACAAATGATAAAAAAAAACGTGTTTTATGTGTTTTCATTAGAATTAACTAAAATGTTCTTGATTTTCCGTTTATATTACCGAGGGAAGATGTACACGTAAAACCGCTCTAATCCGGCTGAAACGTCGATATATGCAATAAAAACCGAACTTCTCCCCTTTTCAATATCTTACTCAGTATTTTAACGAAAAACAAATAGATGATTGAAAATGAAGTATTTAAGGTTATCATCTAATCAATTATGTGTTTGCATCATTTTTATCGTATATATATGAATTAATACCAATAGACTGAAAATTCACAAAAACGTGGAAAACGGCAAAATATTGCCTAATTCGATGATATTTTGTTTAAATCACATAAAGGAAAAGGGGATGATAAACGTCAAAATATTGTTAAATTCGATGATTTTTCGTACGAAACAAAATGCAAGAAAACTTGCTTAAAATGCAATATTATGCGAAATTCTGAGATTTGAAGGCCAAATCACATATCGTAATACTACATGAAATAGTATCGAAATATTGGTAAAAATGAATATATTTACGTAATATCAAACTACATGATTAACATGAAAAAGTCACTATTATACCATGTTTGTGGATTTTAACTTCAAATCATTGAGCGAGGTTTCGTATTATTTAGATCCAAGAAAAGACATATGACAATGTTGTTTCCAATACAAATGATAAAAAAACAATGTGTTTTCATTAGAATTAACTAAAATGTTCTTGATTTTCCGTTTATATTACGGAGGGAAAATGTACACGTAAAACCACTCTAATCCGGCTGAAACGTCGATATATGCAATAAAAACCGAACTTCTCCCCCTTTCAATATCTTACTCACTATTTTAACGAGAAACAAATAGATGATTGAAATTGAAGTATTTAAGGTTATTATCTAATCAATTATGTGTTTGCATCATTTTTATCGTATATATAATGAATTAATACCCATAAACTGAAAATTCACAAAAACGTGGAAAAACGGCACAATATTGCCTAATTCGATGATATTTTGTTTAAATCACATAAAGGAAAAGGGGATGATAAACGTCAAAATATTGCTAAAATCGATGATTTTTCGTACGAAACAAAATGCAAGAAAACTTGCTTAAAATGCAATATTATGCGAAATTCTGTGATTTGAAGGCCAAATCACATATGTAATACTACATGAAATAGTATCGAAATATTGGTAAAAATGAATATATTTACGTAATATCAAACTACATGATTAACGTGAAAAGTCACTATTTTACCAAATTTGAGGATTTTAACTTCAAATCATTGAGCGAGGTTTCGTATTATTTAGATCCAAGAAAAGACATATGACAATGTTGTTTCCAATACAAATGATAAAAAAACAATGTGTTTTCATTAGAATTGACTAAAATGTTCCTGATTTTCCGTTTATATTACTGAGGGAAGATGTACACGTAAAACCGCTCTAATCCGGCTGAAACGTCGATATATGCAATAAAAACCGAACTTCTCCCCTTTTCAATATCTTACTCAATATTTTAACGAGAAACAAATAGATGATTGAAAATGAAGTATTTAAGGTTATCATCTAATCAATTATGTGTTTGCATCATTTTTATCGTATATATATGAATTAATACCAATAGACTGAAAATTCACAAAAACGTGGAAAACGGCAAAATATTGCCTAATTCGATGATATTTTGTTTCAATCACATCAAGGAAAAAGGGATGATAAACGTCAAAATATTGCTAAATTCGATGATTTTTCGTACGAAACAAAATGCAAGAAAACTTGCTTAAATTGCAATATTATGCGAAATTCTGAGATTTCAAGGCCAAATCACATATCGTAATACAACATGAAATAGTATCGAAATATTGGTAAAAATGAATATATTTACGTAATATCAAACTACATGATTAACGTGAAAAAGTCACTATTTTACCAAATTTGAGGATTTTAACTTCAAATAATTGAGCAAGGTTTCGTATTATTTAGATCCAAGAAAAGACATATGACAATGTTGTTTCCAATACAAATGATAAAAAAAACGTGTTTTATGTGTTTTCATTAGAATTAACTAAAATGTTCTTGATTTTCCGTTTATATTACCGAGGGAAGATGTACATGTAAAACCGCTCTAATCCGGCTGAAACGTCGATATATGCAATAAAAACCGAACTTCTCCCCTTTTCAATATCTTACTCAGTATTTTAACGAGAAACAAATAGATGATTGAAAATGAAGTATTTAAGGTTATCATCTAATCAATTATGTGTTTGCATCATTTTTATCGTATATATATGAATTAATACCAATAGACTGAAAATTCACAAAAACGTGGAAAACGGCAAAATATTGCCTAATTCGATGATATTTTGTTTAAATCACATAAAGGAAAAGGGGATGATAAACGTCAAAATATTGTTAAATTCGATGATTTTTCGTACGAAACAAAATGCAAGAAAACTTGCTTAAAATGCAATATTATGCGAAATTCTGAGATTTGAAGGCCAAATCACATATCGTAATACTACATGAAATAGTATCGAAATATTGGTAAAAATGAATATATTTACGTAATATCAAACTACATGATTAACATGAAAAAGTCACTATTTTACCATGTTTGTGGATTTTAACTTCAAATCATTGAGCGAGGTTTCGTATTATTTAGATCCAAGAAAAGACATATGACAATGTTGTTTCCAATACAAATGATAAAAAAACAATGTGTTTTCATTAGAATTGACTAAAATGTTCCTGATTTTCCGTTTATATTACTGAGGGAAGATGTACACGTAAAACCGCTCTAATCCGGCTGAAACGTCGATATATGCAATAAAAACCGAACTTCTCCCCTTTTCAATATCTTACTCAATATTTTAACGAGAAACAAATAGATGATTGAAAATGAAGTATTTAAGGTTATCATCTAATCAATTATGTGTTTGCATCATTTTTTTCGTATATATATGAATTAATACCAATAGACTGAAAATTCACAAAAACGTGGAAAACGGCAAAATATTGCCTAATTCGATGATATTTTGTTTCAATCACATCAAGGAAAAAGGGATGATAAACGTCAAAATATTGCTATATTCGATGATTTTTCGTACGAAACAAAATGCAAGAAAACTTGCTTAAATTGCAATATTATGCGAAATTCTGAGATTTCAAGGCCAAATCACATATCGTAATACAACATGAAATAGTATCGAAATATTGGTAAAAATGAATATATTTACGTAATATCAAACTACATGATTAACGTGAAAAAGTCACTATTTTACCAAATTTGAGGATTTTAACTTCAAATAATTGAGCAAGGTTTCGTATTATTTAGATCCAAGAAAAGACATATGACAATGTTGTTTCCAATACAAATGATAAAAAAAAACGTGTTTTATGTGTTTTCATTAGAATTAACTAAAATGTTCTTGATTTTCCGTTTATATTACCGAGGGAAGATGTACACGTAAAACCGCTCTAATCCGGCTGAAACGTCGATATATGCAATAAAAACCGAACTTCTCCCCTTTTCAATATCTTACTCAGTATTTTAACGAAAAACAAATAGATGATTGAAAATGAAGTATTTAAGGTTATCATCTAATCAATTATGTGTTTGCATCATTTTTATCGTATATATATGAATTAATACCAATAGACTGAAAATTCACAAAAACGTGGAAAACGGCAAAATATTGCCTAATTCGATGATATTTTGTTTAAATCACATAAAGGAAAAGGGGATGATAAACGTCAAAATATTGTTAAATTCGATGATTTTTCGTACGAAACAAAATGCAAGAAAACTTGCTTAAAATGCAATATTATGCGAAATTCTGAGATTTGAAGGCCAAATCACATATCGTAATACTACATGAAATAGTATCGAAATATTGGTAAAAATGAATATATTTACGTAATATCAAACTACATGATTAACATGAAAAAGTCACTATTATACCATGTTTGTGGATTTTAACTTCAAATCATTGAGCGAGGTTTCGTATTATTTAGATCCAAGAAAAGACATATGACAATGTTGTTTCCAATACAAATGATAAAAAAACAATGTGTTTTCATTAGAATTAACTAAAATGTTCTTGATTTTCCGTTTATATTACGGAGGGAAAATGTACACGTAAAACCACTCTAATCCGGCTGAAACGTCGATATATGCAATAAAAACCGAACTTCTCCCCCTTTCAATATCTTACTCACTATTTTAACGAGAAACAAATAGATGATTGAAATTGAAGTATTTAAGGTTATTATCTAATCAATTATGTGTTTGCATCATTTTTATCGTATATATAATGAATTAATACCCATAAACTGAAAATTCACAAAAACGTGGAAAAACGGCACAATATTGCCTAATTCGATGATATTTTGTTTAAATCACATAAAGGAAAAGGGGATGATAAACGTCAAAATATTGCTAAAATCGATGATTTTTCGTACGAAACAAAATGCAAGAAAACTTGCTTAAAATGCAATATTATGCGAAATTCTGTGATTTGAAGGCCAAATCACATATGTAATACTACATGAAATAGTATCGAAATATTGGTAAAAATGAATATATTTACGTAATATCAAACTACATGATTAACGTGAAAAGTCACTATTTTACCAAATTTGAGGATTTTAACTTCAAATCATTGAGCGAGGTTTCGTATTATTTAGATCCAAGAAAAGACATATGACAATGTTGTTTCCAATACAAATGATAAAAAAACAATGTGTTTTCATTAGAATTGACTAAAATGTTCCTGATTTTCCGTTTATATTACTGAGGGAAGATGTACACGTAAAACCGCTCTAATCCGGCTGAAACGTCGATATATGCAATAAAAACCGAACTTCTCCCCTTTTCAATATCTTACTCAATATTTTAACGAGAAACAAATAGATGATTGAAAATGAAGTATTTAAGGTTATCATCTAATCAATTATGTGTTTGCATCATTTTTATCGTATATATATGAATTAATACCAATAGACTGAAAATTCACAAAAACGTGGAAAACGGCAAAATATTGCCTAATTCGATGATATTTTGTTTCAATCACATCAAGGAAAAAGGGATGATAAACGTCAAAATATTGCTAAATTCGATGATTTTTCGTACGAAACAAAATGCAAGAAAACTTGCTTAAATTGCAATATTATGCGAAATTCTGAGATTTCAAGGCCAAATCACATATCGTAATACAACATGAAATAGTATCGAAATATTGGTAAAAATGAATATATTTACGTAATATCAAACTACATGATTAACGTGAAAAAGTCACTATTTTACCAAATTTGAGGATTTTAACTTCAAATAATTGAGCAAGGTTTCGTATTATTTAGATCCAAGAAAAGACATATGACAATGTTGTTTCCAATACAAATGATAAAAAAAACGTGTTTTATGTGTTTTCATTAGAATTAACTAAAATGTTCTTGATTTTCCGTTTATATTACCGAGGGAAGATGTACACGTAAAACCGCTCTAATCCGGCTGAAACGTCGATATATGCAATAAAAACCGAACTTCTCCCCTTTTCAATATCTTACTCAGTATTTTAACGAGAAACAAATAGATGATTGAAAATGAAGTATTTAAGGTTATCATCTAATCAATTATGTGTTTGCATCATTTTTATCGTATATATATGAATTAATACCAATAGACTGAAAATTCACAAAAACGTGGAAAACGGCAAAATATTGCCTAATTCGATGATATTTTGTTTAAATCACATAAAGGAAAAGGGGATGATAAACGTCAAAATATTGCTAAATTCGATGATTTTTCGTACGAAACAAAATGCAAGAAAACTTGCTTAAAATGCAATATTATGCGAAATTCTGAGATTTGAAGGCCAAATCACATATCGTAATACTACATGAAATAGTATCGAAATATTGGTAAAAATGAATATATTTACGTAATATCAAACTACATGATTAACATGAAAACGTCACTATTTTACCAAATTTGAGGATTTTAACTTCAAATCATTGAGCGAGGTTTCGTATTATTTAGATCCAAGAAAAGACATATGACAATGTTGTTTCCAATACAAATGATAAAAAAACAATGTGTTTTCATTAGAATTGACTAAAATGTTCCTGATTTTCCGTTTATATTACTGAGGGAAGATGTACACGTAAAACCGCTCTAGTCCGGCTGAAACGTCGATATATGCAATAAAAACCGAACTTCTCCCCTTTTCAATATCTTACTCAGTATTTTAACGAGAAACAAATAGATGATTGAAAATGAAGTATTTAAGGTTATCATCTAATCAATTATGTGTTTGCATCATTTTTATCGTATATATATGAATTAATACCAATAGACTGAAAATTCACAAAAACGTGGAAAACGGCACAATATTGCCTAATTCGATGATATTTTGTTTAAATCACATAAAGGAAAAGGGGATGATAAACGTCAAAATATTGCTAAATTCGATGATTTTTCGTACGAAACAAAATGCAAGAAAACTTGCTTAAAATGCAATATTATGCGAAATTCTGAGATTTGAAGGCCAAATCACATATCGTAATACTACATGAAATAGTATCGAAATATTGGTAAAAATGAATATATTTACGTAATATCAAACTACATGATTAACGTGAAAAAGTCACTATTTTACCAAATTTGAGGATTTTAACTTCAAATAATTGAGCAAGGTTTCGTACTATTTAGATCCAAGAAAAGACATATGACAATGTTGTTTCCAATACAAATGATAAAAAAAAACGTGTTTGATGTGTTTTCATTAGAATTAACTAAAATGTTCTTGATTTTCCGTTTATATTACCGAGGGAAGATGTACACGTAAAACCGCTCTAATCCGGCTGAAACGTCGACATATGCAATAAAAACCGAACTTCTCCCCTTTTCAATATCTTCCTCAGTGTTTTAACGAGAAACAAATAGATGATTGAAAATGAAGTATTTAAGGTTATCATCTATTCAATTATGTGTTTGCATCACTTTTATCGTATATATATATATATGAATTAATACCCATAACTGAAAATTCACAAAAACGTTGAAAACGGCAAAATATTGCCTAATTCGATGATATTTTGTGTAAATCACATAAAGGAAAAGGGGATGATAAACGTCAAAATATTGCTAAATTCGATGATTTTTCGTACGAAACAAAATGCAAGAAAACTTGCTTAAAATGCATAATTATGCGAAATTCAGAGATTTGAAGGCCAAATCACATATCGTAATACTACATGAAATAGTATCGAAATATTGGTAAAAATGAATATATGTACGTAATATCAAACTACATGATTAACATGAAAACGTCACTATTTTACCATGTTTGAGGATTTTAACTTCAAATCATTGAGCGAGGTTTCGTATTATTTCGATCCAAGAAAAGACATATGACAATGTTGTTTCCAATACAAATGATAAAAAACAATGTGTTTTCATTAGAATTAACTAAAATGTTCTTGATTTTTCGTTTATATTACTAAGGGAAGATGTACACGTAAAACCGCTCTAATCCGGCTGTAACGTCGATATATGCAATAAAAACCGAACTTCTCCCCTTTTCAATATCTTACTCAGTATTTTAACGAGAAACAAATAGATGATTGAAAATGAAATATTTAAGGTTATCATCTAATCAATTATGTGTTTGCATCATTTTTATCGTATATATATGAATTAATACCAATAGACTGAAAATTTACAAAAACGTGGAAAACGGCAAAATATTGCCTAATTCGATGATATTTTGATTAAATCACATAAAGGAAAAGGGGATGATAAACGTCAAAATATTGCTAAATTCGATGATTTTTCGTACGAAACAAAATGCAAGAAAACTTGCTTAAAATGCAATATTATGCGAAATTCTGAGATTTGAAGGCCAAATCACATATCGTAATACTACATGAAATAGTATCGAAATATTGGTAAAAATGAATATATTTACGTAATATCAAACTACATGATTAACATGAAAACGTCACTATTTTACCAAATTTGAGGATTTTAACTTCAAATCATTGAGCGAGGTTTCGTATTATTTAGATCCAAGAAAAGTCATATGACAATGTTGTTTCCAATACAAATGATAAAAAAACAATGTGTTTTCATTAGAATTGACTAAAATGTTCCTGATTTTCCGTTTATATTACTGAGGGAAGATGTACACGTAAAACCGCTCTAGTCCGGCTGAAACGTCGATATATGCAATAAAAACCGAACTTCTCCCCTTTTCAATATCTTACTCAGTATTTTAACGAGAAACAAATAGATGATTGAAAATGAAGTATTTAAGGTTATCATCTAATCAATTATGTGTTTGCATCATTTTTATCGTATATATATGAATTAATACCAATAGACTGAAAATTCACAAAAACGTGGAAAACGGCAAAATATTGCATAATTCGATGATATTTTGTTTAAATCACATAAAGGAAAAGGGGATGATAAACGTCAAAATATTGCTAAATTTGATGATTTTTCGTACGAAACAAAATGCAAGAAAACTTGCTTAAAATGCAATATTATGCGAAATTCTGAGATTTGAAGGCCAAATCACATATCGTAATACTACATGAAATAGTATCGAAATATTGGTAAAAATGAGTATATTTACGTAATATCAAACTACATGATTAACGTGAAAAAGTCACTATTTTACCATGTTTGTGGATTTTAACTTCAAATCATTGAGCGAGGTTTCGTATTATTTAGATCCAAGAAAAGACATATGACAATGCTGTTTCCAATACAAATGATAAAAAAACAATGTGTTTTCATTAGAATTAACTAAAATGTTCTTGATTTTCCGTTTATATTACGGAGGGAAAATGTACACGTAAAACCACTCTAATCCGGCTGAAACGTCGATATATGCAATAAAAACCGAACTTCTCCCCCTTTCAATATCTTACTCAGTATTTTAACGAGAAACAAATAGATGATTGAAAATGAAGTATTTAAAGTTATTATCTAATCAATTATGTGTTTGCATCATTTTTATCGTATATATAATGAATTAATACCCATAAACTGAAAATTCACAAAAACGTGGAAAAACGGCAAAATATTGCCTAATTCGATGATATTTTGTTTAAATCACATAAAGGAAAAGGGGATGATAAACGTCAAAATATTGCTAAATTCGATGATTTTTCGTACGAAACAAAATGCAAGAAAACTTGCTTAAAATGCAATATTATGCGAAATTCTGTGATTTGAAGGTCAAATCACGTATCGTGATACTACATGAAATAGTATCGAAATATTAGTAAAAATGAATATATTTACGTAATATCAAACTACATGATTAACGTGTAAAAAAGTCACTATTTTACCATATTTGAGGATTTTAACTTCAAATCATTGAGCGAGGTTTCGTATTATTTAGATCCAAGAAAAGACATACGCCAATGTTGTTTCCAATACAAATGATAAAAAAACAATGTATTTTCATTAGAATTAACTAAAATGTTCTTGATTTTTAGTTTATATTACGGAGGGAAGATGTACACGTAAAACCGCTCTAATCCGGCTGAAACGTCGATATATGCAATAAAAACCGAACTTCTCCCCTTTTCAATATCTTCCTCAGTGTTTTAATGAGAAACAAATAGATGATTGAAAATGAAGTATTTAAGGTTATCATCTATTCAATTATGTGTTTGCATCACTTTTATCGTATATATATATATATATGAATTAATACCCATAGACTGAAAATTCACAAAAAACGTGGAAAACGGCAAAATATTGCCTAATTCGATGATATTTTGTTTAAATCACATAAAGGAAAAGGGGATGATAAACGTCAAAATATTGCTAAATTCGATGATTTTTCGTACGAAACAAAATGCAGGAAAACTTGCATAAAATGCATAATTATGCGAAATTCTGAGATTTCAAGGCCAAATCACATATCGTAATACAACATGAAATAGTATCGAAATATTGGTAAAAATGAATATATTTACGTAATATCAAACCACATGATTAACGTGAAAAAGTCACTATTTTACCAAATTTGAGGATTTTAACTTCAAATAATTGAGCAAGGTTTCGTACTATTTAGATCCAAGAAAAGACATATGACAATGTTGTTTCCAATACAAATGATAAAAAAAAACGTGTTTTATGTGTTTTCATTAGAATTAACTAAAATGTTCTTGATTTTCCGTTTATATTACCGAGGGAAGATGTACACGTAAAACCGCTCTAATCCGGCTGAAACGTCGATATATGCAATAAAAACCGAACTTCTCCCCTTTTCAATATCTTCCTCAGTGTTTTAACGAGAAACAAATAGATGATTGAAAATGAAGTATTTAAGGTTATCATCTATTCAATTATGTGTTTGCATCACTTTTATCGTATATATATATATATGAATTAATACCCATAGACTGAAAATTCACAAAAACGTGGAAAACGGCAAAATATTGCCTAATTCGATGATATTTTGTTTAAATCACATAAAGGAAAAGGGGATGATAAACGTCAAAATATTGCTAAAATCGATGATTTTTCGTACGAAACAAAATGCAAGAAAACTTGCTTAAAATGCAATATTATGCGAAATTCTGTGATTTGAAGGCCAAATCACATATGTAATACTACATGAAATAGTATCGAAATATTGGTAAAAATGAATATATTTACGTAATATCAAACTACATGATTAACGTGAAAAGTCACTATTTTACCAAATTTGAGGATTTTAACTTCAAATCATTGAGCGAGGTTTCGTATTATTTAGATCCAAGAAAAGACATATGACAATGTTGTTTCCAATACAAATGATAAAAAAACAATGTGTTTTCATTAGAATTGACTAAAATGTTCCTGATTTTCCGTTTATATTACTGAGGGAAGATGTACACGTAAAACCGCTCTAATCCGGCTGAAACGTCGATATATGCAATAAAAACCGAACTTCTCCCCTTTTCAATATCTTACTCAATATTTTAACGAGAAACAAATAGATGATTGAAAATGAAGTATTTAAGGTTATCATCTAATCAATTATGTGTTTGCATCATTTTTATCGTATATATATGAATTAATACCAATAGACTGAAAATTCACAAAAACGTGGAAAACGGCAAAATATTGCCTAATTCGATGATATTTTGTTTCAATCACATCAAGGAAAAAGGGATGATAAACGTCAAAATATTGCTAAATTCGATGATTTTTCGTACGAAACAAAATGCAAGAAAACTTGCTTAAATTGCAATATTATGCGAAATTCTGAGATTTCAAGGCCAAATCACATATCGTAATACAACATGAAATAGTATCGAAATATTGGTAAAAATGAATATATTTACGTAATATCAAACTACATGATTAACGTGAAAAAGTCACTATTTTACCAAATTTGAGGATTTTAACTTCAAATAATTGAGCAAGGTTTCGTATTATTTAGATCCAAGAAAAGACATATGACAATGTTGTTTCCAATACAAATGATAAAAAAAACGTGTTTTATGTGTTTTCATTAGAATTAACTAAAATGTTCTTGATTTTCCGTTTATATTACCGAGGGAAGATGTACACGTAAAACCGCTCTAATCCGGCTGAAACGTCGATATATGCAATAAAAACCGAACTTCTCCCCTTTTCAATATCTTACTCAGTATTTTAACGAGAAACAAATAGATGATTGAAAATGAAGTATTTAAGGTTATCATCTAATCAATTATGTGTTTGCATCATTTTTATCGTATATATATGAATTAATACCAATAGACTGAAAATTCACAAAAACGTGGAAAACGGCAAAATATTGCCTAATTCGATGATATTTTGTTTAAATCACATAAAGGAAAAGGGGATGATAAACGTCAAAATATTGCTAAATTCGATGATTTTTCGTACGAAACAAAATGCAAGAAAACTTGCTTAAAATGCAATATTATGCGAAATTCTGAGATTTGAAGGCCAAATCACATATCGTAATACTACATGAAATAGTATCGAAATATTGGTAAAAATGAATATATTTACGTAATATCAAACTACATGATTAACATGAAAACGTCACTATTTTACCAAATTTGAGGATTTTAACTTCAAATCATTGAGCGAGGTTTCGTATTATTTAGATCCAAGAAAAGACATATGACAATGTTGTTTCCAATACAAATGATAAAAAAACAATGTGTTTTCATTAGAATTGACTAAAATGTTCCTGATTTTCCGTTTATATTACTGAGGGAAGATGTACACGTAAAACCGCTCTAGTCCGGCTGAAACGTCGATATATGCAATAAAAACCGAACTTCTCCCCTTTTCAATATCTTACTCAGTATTTTAACGAGAAACAAATAGATGATTGAAAATGAAGTATTTAAGGTTATCATCTAATCAATTATGTGTTTGCATCATTTTTATCGTATATATATGAATTAATACCAATAGACTGAAAATTCACAAAAACGTGGAAAACGGCACAATATTGCCTAATTCGATGATATTTTGTTTAAATCACATAAAGGAAAAGGGGATGATAAACGTCAAAATATTGCTAAATTCGATGATTTTTCGTACGAAACAAAATGCAAGAAAACTTGCTTAAAATGCAATATTATGCGAAATTCTGAGATTTGAAGGCCAAATCACATATCGTAATACTACATGAAATAGTATCGAAATATTGGTAAAAATGAATATATTTACGTAATATCAAACTACATGATTAACGTGAAAAAGTCACTATTTTACCAAATTTGAGGATTTTAACTTCAAATAATTGAGCAAGGTTTCGTACTATTTAGATCCAAGAAAAGACATATGACAATGTTGTTTCCAATACAAATGATAAAAAAAAACGTGTTTTATGTGTTTTCATTAGAATTAACTAAAATGTTCTTGATTTTCCGTTTATATTACCGAGGGAAGATGTACACGTAAAACCGCTCTAATCCGGCTGAAACGTCGACATATGCAATAAAAACCGAACTTCTCCCCTTTTCAATATCTTCCTCAGTGTTTTAACGAGAAACAAATAGATGATTGAAAATGAAGTATTTAAGGTTATCATCTATTCAATTATGTGTTTGCATCACTTTTATCGTATATATATATATATGAATTAATACCCATAACTGAAAATTCACAAAAACGTGGAAAACGGCAAAATATTGCCTAATTCGATGATATTTTGTGTAAATCACATAAAGGAAAAGGGGATGATAAACGTCAAAATATTGCTAAATTCGATAATTTTTCGTACGAATCAAAATGCAAGAAAACTTGCTTAAAATGCATAATTATGCGAAATTCAGAGATTTGAAGGCCAAATCACATATCGTAATACTACATGAAATAGTATCGAAATATTGGTAAAAATGAATATATGTACGTAATATCAAACTACATGATTAACATGAAAACATCACTATTTTACCATGTTTGAGGATTTTAACTTCAAATCATTGAGCGAGGTTTCGTATTATTTCGATCCAAGAAAAGACATATGACAATGTTGTTTCCAATACAAATGATAAAAAACAATGTGTTTTCATTAGAATTAACTAAAATGTTCTTGATTTTTCGTTTATATTACTAAGGGAAGATGTACACGTAAAACCGCTCTAATCCGGCTGTAACGTCGATATATGCAATAAAAACCGAACTTCTCCCCTTTTCAATATCTTACTCAGTATTTTAACGAGAAACAAATAGATGATTGAAAATGAAGTATTTAAGGTTATCATCTAATCAATTATGTGTTTGCATCATTTTTATCGTATATATATGAATTAATACCAATAGACTGAAAATTTACAAAAACGTGGAAAACGGCAAAATATTGCCTAATTCGATGATATTTTGATTAAATCACATAAAGGAAAAGGGGATGATAAACGTCAAAATATTGCTAAATTCGATGATTTTTCGTACGAAACAAAATGCAAGAAAACTTGCTTAAAATGCAATATTATGCGAAATTCTGAGATTTGAAGGCCAAATCACATATCGTAATACTACATGAAATAGTATCGAAATATTGGTAAAAATGAATATATTTACGTAATATCAAACTACATGATTAACATGAAAACGTCACTATTTTACCAAATTTGAGGATTTTAACTTCAAATCATTGAGCGAGGTTTCGTATTATTTAGATCCAAGAAAAGTCATATGACAATGTTGTTTCCAATACAAATGATAAAAAAACAATGTGTTTTCATTAGAATTGACTAAAATGTTCCTGATTTTCCGTTTATATTACTGAGGGAAGATGTACACGTAAAACCGCTCTAGTCCGGCTGAAACGTCGATATATGCAATAAAAACCGAACTTCTCCCCTTTTCAATATCTTACTCAGTATTTTAACGAGAAACAAATAGATGATTGAAAATGAAGTATTTAAGGTTATCATCTAATCAATTATGTGTTTGCATCATTTTTATCGTATATATATGAATTAATACCAATAGACTGAAAATTCACAAAAACGTGGAAAACGGCAAAATATTGCATAATTCGATGATATTTTGTTTAAATCACATGAAGGAAAAGGGGATGATAAACGTCAAAATATTGCTAAATTTGATGATTTTTCGTACGAAACAAAATGCAAGAAAACTTGCTTAAAATGCAATATTATGCGAAATTCTGAGATTTGAAGGCCAAATCACATATCGTAATACTACATGAAATAGTATCGAAATATTGGTAAAAATGAGTATATTTACGTAATATCAAACTACATGATTAACGTGAAAAAGTCACTATTTTACCATGTTTGTGGATTTTAACTTCAAATCATTGAGCGAGGTTTCGTATTATTTAGATCCAAGAAAAGACATATGACAATGCTGTTTCCAATACAAATGATAAAAAAACAATGTGTTTTCATTAGAATTAACTAAAATGTTCTTGATTTTCCGTTTATATTACGGAGGGAAAATGTACACGTAAAACCACTCTAATCCGGCTGAAACGTCGATATATGCAATAAAAACCGAACTTCTCCCCCTTTCAATATCTTACTCAGTATTTTAACGAGAAACAAATAGATGATTGAAAATGAAGTATTTAAAGTTATTATCTAATCAATTATGTGTTTGCATCATTTTTATCGTATATATAATGAATTAATACCCATAAACTGAAAATTCACAAAAACGTGGAAAAACGGCAAAATATTGCCTAATTCGATGATATTTTGTTTAAATCACATAAAGGAAAAGGGGATGATAAACGTCAAAATATTGCTAAATTCGATGATTTTTCGTAGGAAACAAAATGCAAGAAAACTTGCTTAAAATGCAATATTATGCGAAATTCTGTGATTTGAAGGTCAAATCACGTATCGTGATACTACATGAAATAGTATCGAAATATTGGTAAAAATGAATATATTTACGGAATATCAAACTACATGATTAACGTGTAAAAAAGTCACTATTTTACCATATTTGAGGATTTTAACTTCAAATCATTGAGCGAGGTTTCGTATTATTTAGATCCAAGAAAAGACATACGCCAATGTTGTTTCCAATACAAATGATAAAAAAACAATGTATTTTCATTAGAATTAACTAAAATGTTCTTGATTTTTAGTTTATATTACGGAGGGAAGATGTACACGTAAAACCGCTCTAATCCGGCTGAAACGTCGATATATGCAATAAAAACCGAACTTCTCCCCTTTTCAATATCTTCCTCAGTGTTTTAACGAGAAACAAATAGATGATTGAAAATGAAGTATTTAAGGTTATCATCTATTCAATTATGTGTTTGCATCACTTTTATCGTATATATATATATGAATTAATACCCATAGACTGAAAATTCACAAAAACGTGGAAAACGGCAAAATATTGCCAAATTCGATGATATTTTGTTTAAATCACATAAAGGAAAAGGGGATGATAAACGTCAAAATATTGCTAAATTCGATGATTTTTCGTACGAAACAAAATGCAGGAAAACTTGCTTAAAATGCATAATTATGCGAAATTCTGAGATTTCAAGGCCAAATCACATATCGTAATACAACATGAAATAGTATCGAAATAAATAGAATAGTAAAAATGAATATATTTACGTAATATCAAACTACATGATTAACGTGAAAAAGTCACTATTTTACCAAATTTGAGGATTTTAACTTCAAATCATTGAGTGAGGTTTCGTACTATTTAGATCCAAGAAAAGACATATGACAATGTTGTTTCCAATACAAATGATAAAAAAACAATGTGTTTTCATTAGAATTGACTAAAATGTTCCTGATTTTCCGTTTATATTACTGAGGGAAGATGTACACGTAAAACCGCTTTAGTCCGGCTGAAACGTCGATATATGCAATAAAAACCGAACTTCTCCCCTTTTCAATATCTTACTCAGTATTTTAACGAGAAACAAATAGATGATTGAAAATGAAGTATTTAAGGTTATCATCTAATCAATTATGTGTTTGCATCATTTTTGTCGTATATATATGAATTAATACCAATAGACTGAAAATTCACAAAAACGTGGAAAACGGCAAAATATTGCCTAATTCGATGATATTTTGTTTAAATCACATAAAGGAAAAGGGGATGATAAACGTCAAAATATTGCTAAATTCGATGATTTTTCGTACGAAACAAAATGCAAGAAAACTTGCTTAAAATGCAATATTATGCGAAATTCTGAGATTTGAAGGCCAAATCACATATCGTAATACTACATGAAATAGTATCGAAATATTGGTAAAAATGAATATATTTACGTAATATCAAACTACATGATTAACATGAAAAAGTCACTATTTTACCATGTTTGTGGATTTTAACTTCAAATCATTGAGCGAGGTTTCGTATTATTTAGATCCAAGAAAAGACATATGACAATGTTGTTTCCAATACAAATGATAAAAAAACAATGTGTTTTCATTTGAATTAACTAAAATGTTCTTGATTTTTAGTTTATATTACGGAGGGAAGATGGACACGTAAAACCGCTCTAATCCGGCTGAAACGTCGATATATGCAATAAAAACCGAACTTCTCCCCTTTTCAATATCTTCCTCAGTGTTTTAACGAGAAACAAATAGATGATTGAAAATGAAGTATTTAAGGTTATCATCTATTCAATTATGTGTTTGCATCACTTTTATCGTATATATATATATATGAATTAATACCCATAGACTGAAAATTCACAAAAACGTGGAAAACGGCAAAATATTGCCTAATTCGATGATATTTTGTTTAAATCACATAAAGGAAAAGGGGATGATAAACGTCAAAATATTGCTAAGTTCGATGATTTTTCGTACGAAACAAAATGCAAGAAAACTTGCTTAAAATGCAATATTATGCGAAATTCTGAGATTTGAAGGCCAAATCACATATCGTAATACTACATGAAATAGTATCGAAATATTGGTAAAAATGAGTATATTTACGTAATATCAAACTACATGATTAACGTGAAAAAGTCACTATTTTACCATGTTTGTGGATTTTAACTTCAAATCATTGAGCGAGGTTTCGTATTATTTAGATCCAAGAAAAGACATATGACAATGCTGTTTCCAATACAAATGATAAAAAAACAATGTGTTTTCATTAGAATTAACTAAAATGTTCTTGATTTTCCGTTTATATTACGGAGGGAAAATGTACACGTAAAACCACTCTAATCCGGCTGAAACGTCGATATATGCAATAAAAACCGAACTTCTCCCCCTTTCAATATCTTACTCAGTATTTTAACGAGAAACAAATAGATGATTGAAAATGAAGTATTTAAAGTTATTATCTAATCAATTATGTGTTTGCATCATTTTTATCGTATATATAATGAATTAATACCCATAAACTGAAAATTCACAAAAACGTGGAAAAACGGCAAAATATTGCCTAATTCGATGATATTTTGTTTAAATCACATAAAGGAAAAGGGGATGATAAACGTCAAAATATTGCTAAATTCGATGATTTTTCGTACGAAACAAAATGCAAGAAAACTTGCTTAAAATGCAATATTATGCGAAATTCTGTGATTTGAAGGTCAAATCACGTATCGTGATACTACATGAAATAGTATCGAAATATTGGTAAAAATGAATATATTTACGTAATATCAAACTACATGATTAACGTGTAAAAAAGTCACTATTTTACCATATTTGAGGATTTTAACTTCAAATCATTGAACGAGGTTTCGTATTATTTAGATCCAAGAAAAGACATACGCCAATGTTGTTTCCAATACAAATGATAAAAAAACAATGTATTTTCATTAGAATTAACTAAAATGTTCTTGATTTTTAGTTTATATTACGGAGGGAAGATGTACACGTAAAACCGCTCTAATCCGGCTGAAACGTCGATATATGCAATAAAAACCGAACTTCTCCCCTTTTCAATATCTTCCTCAGTGTTTTAACGAGAAACAAATAGATGATTGAAAATGAAGTATTTAAGGTTATCATCTATTCAATTATGTGTTTGCATCACTTTTATCGTATATATATATATGAATTAATACCCATAGACTGAAAATTCACAAAAACGTGGAAAACGGCAAAATATTGCCTAATTCGATGATATTTTGTTTAAATCACATAAAGGAAAAGGGGATGATAAACGTCAAAATATTGCTAAATTCGATGATTTTTCGTACGAAACAAAATGCAGGAAAACTTGCATAAAATGCATAATTATGCGAAATTCTGAGATTTCAAGGCCAAATCACATATCGTAATACAACATGAAATAGTATCGAAATATTGGTAAAAATGAATATATTTACGTAATATCAAACCACATGATTAACGTGAAAAAGTCACTATTTTACCAAATTTGAGGATTTTAACTTCAAATAATTGAGCAAGGTTTCGTACTATTTAGATCCAAGAAAAGACATATGACAATGTTGTTTCCAATACAAATGATAAAAAAAACGTGTTTTATGTGTTTTCATTAGAATTAACTAAAATGTTCTTGATTTTCCGTTTATATTACCGAGGGAAGATGTACACGTAAAACCGCTCTAATCCGGCTGAAACGTCGATATATGCAATAAAAACCGAACTTCTCCCCTTTTCAATATCTTCCTCAGTGTTTTAACGAGAAACAAATAGATGATTGAAAATGAAGTATTTAAGGTTATCATCTATTCAATTATGTGTTTGCATCACTTTTATCGTATATATATATATATGAATTAATACCCATAGACTGAAAATTCACAAAAACGTGGAAAACGGCAAAATATTGCCTAATTCGATGATATTTTGTGTAAATCACATAAAGGAAAAGGGGATGATAAACGTCAAAATATTGCTAAATTCGATGATTTTTCGTACGAAACAAAATGCAGGAAAACTTGCTTAAAATGCATAATTATGCGAAATTCTGAGATATGAAGGCCAAATCACATATCGTAATACTACATGAAATAGTATCGAAATATTGGTAAAAATGAATATATTTACGTAATATCAAACTACATGATTAACATGAAAACGTCACTATTTTACCATGTTTGAGGATTTTAACTTCAAATCATTGAGCGAGGTTTCGTATTATTTCGATCCAAGAAAAGACATATGACAATGTTGTTTCCAATACAAATGATAAAAAACAATGTGTTTTCATTAGAATTGACTAAAATGTTCCTGATTTTCCGTTTATATTACTGAGGGAAGATGTACACGTAAAACCGCTTTAGTCCGGCTGAAACGTCGATATATGCAATAAAAACCGAACTTTTCCCCTTTTCAATATCTTACTCAGTATTTTAACGAGAAACAAATAGATGATTGAAAATGAAGTATTTAAGGTTATCATCTAATCAATTATGTGTTTGCATCATTTTTGTCGTATATATATGAATTAATACCAATAGACTGAAAATTCACAAAAACGTGGAAAACGGCAAAATATGGCCTAATTCGATGATATTTTGTTTAAATCACATAAAGGAAAAGGGGATGATAAACGTCAAAATATTGCTAAATTCGAT
The DNA here is from genome assembly GCF_040958095.1 of Procambarus clarkii. Taxonomy (NCBI): domain Eukaryota; kingdom Metazoa; phylum Arthropoda; class Malacostraca; order Decapoda; family Cambaridae; genus Procambarus; species Procambarus clarkii. Next base: position 104,577 of record NW_027189394.1, read on the forward strand.
GATTTTTCGTACGAAACAAAATGCAAGAAAACTTGCTTAAAATGCAATATTATGCGAAATTCTGAGATTTGAAGGCCAAATCACATATCGTAATACTACATGAAATAGTATCGAAATATTGGTAAAAATGAGTATATTTACGTAATATCAAACTACATGATTAACGTGAAAAAGTCACTATTTTACCATGTTTGTGGATTTTAACTTCAAATCATTGAGCGAGGTTTCGTATTATTTAGATCCAAGAAAAGACATATGACAAAGTTGTTTCCAATACAAATGATAAAAAAACAATGTGTTTTCATTAGAATTAACTAAAATGTTCTTGATTTTTAGTTTATATTACGGAGGGAAAATGTACACGTAAAACCGCTCTAATCCGGCTGAAACGTCGATATATGCAATAAAAACCGAACTTCTCCCCTTTTCAATATCTTCCTCAGTGTTTTAACGAGAAACAAATAGATGATTGAAAATGAAGTATTTAAGGTTATCATCTATTCAATTATGTGTTTGCATCACTTTTATCGTATATATATATATGAATTAATACCCATAGACTGAAAATTCACAAAAACGTGGAAAACGGCAAAATATTGCCTAATTCGATGATATTTTGTTTAAATCACATAAAGGAAAAGGGGATGATAAACGTCAAAATATTGCTAAATTCGATGATTTTTCGTACGAAACAAAATGCAGGAAAACTTGCATAAAATGCATAATTATGCGAAATTCTGAGATTTCAAGGCCAAATCACATATCGTAATACAACATGAAATAGTATCGAAATATTGGTAAAAATGAATATATTTACGTAATATCAAACTACATGATTAACGTGAAAAAGTCACTATTTTACCAAATTTGAGGATTTTAACTTCAAATAATTGAGCAAGGTTTCGTACTATTTAGATCCAAGAAAAGACATATGACAATGTTGTTTCTAATACAAATGATTAAAAAAAACGTGTTTTATGTGTTTTCATTAGAATTAACTAAAATGTTCTTGATTTTCCGTTTATATTACCGAGGGAAGATGTACACGTAAAACCGCTCTAATCCGGCTGAAACGTCGATATATGCAATAAAAACCGAACTTCTCCCCTTTTCAATATCTTCCTCAGTGTTTTAACGAGAAACAAATAGATGATTGAAAATGAAGTATTTAAGGTTATCATCTATTCAATTATGTGTTTGCATCACTTTTATCGTATATATATATATATGAATTAATACCCATAGACTGAAAATTCACAAAAACGTGGAAAACGGCAAAATATTGCCTAATTCGATGATATTTTGTTTAAATCACATAAAGGAAAAGGGGATGATAAACGTCAAAATATTGCTAAGTTCGATGATTTTTCGTACGAAACAAAATGCAAGAAAACTTGCTTAAAATGCAATATTATGCGAAATTCTGAGATTTGAAGGCCAAATCACATATCGTAATACTACATGAAATAGTATCGAAATATTGGTAAAAATGAGTATATTTACGTAATATCAAACTACATGATTAACGTGAAAAAGTCACTATTTTACCATGTTTGTGGATTTTAACTTCAAATCATTGAGCGAGGTTTCGTATTATTTAGATCCAAGAAAAGACATATGACAATGCTGTTTCCAATACAAATGATAAAAAAACAATGTGTTTTCATTAGAATTAACTAAAATGTTCTTGATTTTCCGTTTATATTACGGAGGGAAAATGTACACGTAAAACCACTCTAATCCGGCTGAAACGTCGATATATGCAATAAAAACCGAACTTCTCCCCCTTTCAATATCTTACTCAGTATTTTAACGAGAAACAAATAGATGATTGAAAATGAAGTATTTAAAGTTATTATCTAATCAATTATGTGTTTGCATCATTTTTATCGTATATATAATGAATTAATACCCATAAACTGAAAATTCACAAAAACGTGGAAAAACGGCAAAATATTGCCTAATTCGATGATATTTTGTTTAAATCACATAAAGGAAAAGGGGATGATAAACGTCAAAATATTGCTAAATTCGATGATTTTTCGTACGAAACAAAATGCAAGAAAACTTGCTTAAAATGCAATATTATGCGAAATTCTGTGATTTGAAGGTCAAATCACGTATCGTGATACTACATGAAATAGTATCGAAATATTGGTAAAAATGAATATATTTACGTAATATCAAACTACATGATTAACGTGTAAAAAAGTCACTATTTTACCATATTTGAGGATTTTAACTTCAAATCATTGAACGAGGTTTCGTATTATTTAGATCCAAGAAAAGACATACGCCAATGTTGTTTCCAATACAAATGATAAAAAAACAATGTATTTTCATTAGAATTAACTAAAATGTTCTTGATTTTTAGTTTATATTACGGAGGGAAGATGTACACGTAAAACCGCTCTAATCCGGCTGAAACGTCGATATATGCAATAAAAACCGAACTTCTCCCCTTTTCAATATCTTCCTCAGTGTTTTAACGAGAAACAAATAGATGATTGAAAATGAAGTATTTAAGGTTATCATCTATTCAATTATGTGTTTGCATCACTTTTATCGTATATATATATATGAATTAATACCCATAGACTGAAAATTCACAAAAACGTGGAAAACGGCAAAATATTGCCTAATTCGATGATATTTTGTTTAAATCACATAAAGGAAAAGGGGATGATAAACGTCAAAATATTGCTAAATTCGATGATTTTTCGTACGAAACAAAATGCAGGAAAACTTGCATAAAATGCATAATTATGCGAAATTCTGAGATTTCAAGGCCAAATCACATATCGTAATACAACATGAAATAGTATCGAAATATTGGTAAAAATGAATATATTTACGTAATATCAAACCACATGATTAACGTGAAAAAGTCACTATTTTACCAAATTTGAGGATTTTAACTTCAAATAATTGAGCAAGGTTTCGTACTATTTAGATCCAAGAAAAGACATATGACAATGTTGTTTCCAATACAAATGATAAAAAAAAACGTGTTTTATGTGTTTTCATTAGAATTAACTAAAATGTTCTTGATTTTCCGTTTATATTACCGAGGGAAGATGTACACGTAAAACCGCTCTAATCCGGCTGAAACGTCGATATATGCAATAAAAACCGAACTTCTCCCCTTTTCAATATCTTCCTCAGTGTTTTAACGAGAAACAAATAGATGATTGAAAATGAAGTATTTAAGGTTATCATCTATTCAATTATGTGTTTGCATCACTTTTATCGTATATATATATATATGAATTAATACCCATAGACTGAAAATTCACAAAAACGTGGAAAACGGCAAAATATTGCCTAATTCGATGATATTTTGTGTAAATCACATAAAGGAAAAGGGGATGATAAACGTCAAAATATTGCTAAATTCGATGATTTTTCGTACGAAACAAAATGCAGGAAAACTTGCTTAAAATGCATAATTATGCGAAATTCTGAGATATGAAGGCCAAATCACATATCGTAATACTACATGAAATAGTATCGAAATATTGGTAAAAATGAATATATTTACGTAATATCAAACTACATGATTAACATGAAAACGTCACTATTTTACCATGTTTGAGGATTTTAACTTCAAATCATTGAGCGAGGTTTCGTATTATTTCGATCCAAGAAAAGACATATGACAATGTTGTTTCCAATACAAATGATAAAAAACAATGTGTTTTCATTAGAATTGACTAAAATGTTCCTGATTTTCCGTTTATATTACTGAGGGAAGATGTACACGTAAAACCGCTTTAGTCCGGCTGAAACGTCGATATATGCAATAAAAACCGAACTTCTCCCCTTTTCAATATCTTACTCAGTATTTTAACGAGAAACAAATAGATGATTGAAAATGAAGTATTTAAGGTTATCATCTAATCAATTATGTGTTTGCATCATTTTTGTCGTATATATATGAATTAATACCAATAGACTGAAAATTCACAAAAACGTGGAAAACGGCAAAATATGGCCTAATTCGATGATATTTTGTTTAAATCACATAAAGGAAAAGGGGATGATAAACGTCAAAATATTGCTAAATTCGATGATTTTTCGTACGAAACAAAATGCAAGAAAACTTGCTTAAAATGCAATATTATGCGAAATTCTGAGATTTGAAGGCCAAATCACATATCGTAATACTACATGAAATAGTATCGAAATATTGGTAAAAATGAGTATATTTACGTAATATCAAACTACATGATTAACGTGAAAAAGTCACTATTTTACCATGTTTGTGGATTTTAACTTCAAATCATTGAGCGAGGTTTCGTATTATTTAGATCCAAGAAAAGACATATGACAATGTTGTTTCCAATACAAATGATAAAAAAACAATGTGTTTTCATTAGAATTAACTAAAATGTTCTTGATTTTTAGTTTATATTACGGAGGGAAAATGTACACGTAAAACCGCTCTAATCCGGCTGAAACGTCGATATATGCAATAAAAACCGAACTTCTCCCCTTTTCAATATCTTCCTCAGTGTTTTAACGAGAAACAAATAGATGATTGAAAATGAAGTATTTAAGGTTATCATCTATTCAATTATGTGTTTGCATCACTTTTATCGTATATATATATATGAATTAATACCCATAAACTGAAAATTCACAAAAACGTGGAAAAACGGCAAAATATTGCCTAATTCGATGATATTTTGTTTAAATCACATAAAGGAAAAGGGGATGATAAACGTCAAAATATTGCTAAATTCGATGATTTTTCGTACGAAACAAAATGCAGGAAAACTTGCATAAAATGCATAATTATGCGAAATTCTGTGATTTGAAGGTCAAATCACGTATCGTAATACAACATGAAATAGTATCGAAATATTGGTAAAAATGAATATATTTACGTAATATCAAACTACATGATTAACGTGAAAAAGTCACTATTTTACCAAATTTGAGGATTTTAACTTCAAATAATTGAGCAAGGTTTCGTACTATTTAGATCCAAGAAAAGTCATATGACAATGTTGTTTCTAATACAAATGATTAAAAAAACGTGTTTTATGTGTTTTCATTAGAATTAACTAAAATGTTCTTGATTTTCCGTTTATATTACCGAGGGAAGATGTACACGTAAAACCGCTCTAATCCGGCTGAAACGTCGATATATGCAATAAAAACCGAACTTCTCCCCTTTTCAATATCTTCCTCAGTGTTTTAACGAGAAACAAATAGATGATTGAAAATGAAGTATTTAAGGTTATCATCTATTCAATTATGTGTTTGCATCACTTTTATCGTATATATATATATATGAATTAATACCCATAGACTGAAAATTCACAAAAACGTGGAAAACGGCAAAATATTGCCTAATTCGATGATATTTTGTGTAAATCACATAAAGGAAAAGGGGATGATAAACGTCAAAATATTGCTAAATTCGATGATTTTTCGTACGAAACAAAATGCAGGAAAACTTGCTTAAAATGCATAATTATGCGAAATTCTGAGATTTGAAGGCCAAATCACATATCGTAATACTACATGAAATAGTATCGAAATATTGGTAAAAATGAATATATTTACGTAATATCAAACTACATGATTAACATGAAAACGTCACTATTTTACCATGTTTGAGGATTTTAACTTCAAATCATTGAGCGAGGTTTCGTATTATTTCGATCCAAGAAAAGACATATGACAATGTTGTTTCCAATACAAATGATAAAAAACAATGTGTTTTCATTAGAATTAACTAAAATGTTCTTGATTTTTCGTTTATATTACTAAGGGAAGATGTACACGTAAAACCGCTCTAATCCGGCTGAAACGTCGATATATGCAATAAAAACCGAACTTCTCCCCTTTTCAATATCTTACTCAGTATTTTAACGAGAAACAAATAGATGATTGAAAATGAAGTATTTAAGGTTATCATCTAATCAATTATGTGTTTGCATCATTTTTATCGTATATATATATGAATTAATACCAATAGACTGAAAATTCACAAAAATGTGGAAAACGGCAAAATATTGCCTAACTCGATGATATTTTGTTTAAATCACATAAAGGAAAAGGGGATGATAAACGTCAAAATATTGCTAAATTCGATGATTTTTCGTAGGAAACAAAATGGCAGAAAACTTGCTTAAAATGCAATATTATGCGAAATTCTGAGATTTGAAGGCCAAATCACATATCGTAATACTACATGAAATAGTATCGAAATATTGGTAAAAATGAGTATATTTACGTAATATCAAACTACATGATTAACGTGAAAAAGTCACTATTTTACCATGTTTGTGGATTTTAACTTCAAATCATTGAGCGAGGTTTCGTATTATTTAGATCCAAGAAAAGACATATGACAATGTTGTTTCCAATACAAATGATAAAAAAACAATGTGTTTTCATTAGAGTTAACTAAAATGTTCTTGATTTTCCGTTTATATTACGGAGGGAAAATGAACACGTAAAACCACTCTAATCCGGCTGAAACGTCGATATATGCAATAAAAACCGAACTTCTCCCCCTTTCAATATCTTACTCAGTATTTTAACGAGAAACAAATAGATGATTGAAAATGAAGTATTTAAAGTTATAATCTAATCAATTATGTGTTTGCATCATTTTTATCGTATATATAATGAATTAATACCCATAAACTGAAAATTCACAAAAACGTGGAAAAACGGCAAAATATTGCCTAATTCGATGATATTTTGTTTAAATCACATAAAGGAAAAGGGGATGATAAACGTCAAAATATTGCTAAATTCGATGATTTTTCGTACGAAACAAAATGCAAGAAAACTTGCTTAAAATGCAATATTATGCGAAATTCTGTGATTTGAAGGTCAAATCACGTATCGTGATACTACATGAAATAGTATCGAAATATTGTTAAAAATGAATATATTTACGGAATATCAAACTACATGATTAACGTGTAAAAAAGTCACTATTTTACCATATTTGAGGATTTTAACTTCAAATCATTGAGCGAGGTTTCGTATTATTTAGATCCAAGAAAAGACATACGCCAATGTTGTTTCCAATACAAATGATAAAAAAACAATGTATTTTCATTAGAATTAACTAAAATGTTCTTGATTTTTAGTTTATATTACGGAGGGAAGATGTACACGTAAAACCGCTCTAATCCGGCTGAAACGTCGATATATGCAATAAAAACCGAACTTCTCCCCTTTTCAATATCTTCCTCAGTGTTTTAAAAAGAAACAAATAGATGATTGAAAATGAAGTATTTAAGGTTATCATCTATTCAATTATGTGTTTGCATCACTTTTATCGTATATATATATATGAATTAATACCCATAGACTGAAAATTCACAAAAACGTGGAAAACGGCAAAATATTGCCTAATTCGATGATATTTTGTTTAAATCACATAAAGGAAAAGGGGATGATAAACGTCAAAATATTGCTGAATTCGATGATTTTTAGTACGAAACAAAATACAAGAAAACTTGCTTAAAATGCTATATAATGCGAAAATCTGAGATTAGAAGGCCAAATCACATATCGTGATACTACATGAAATAGTATCGAAATATTGGTAAAAATGAATATTTTTACGTTATATCAAAATATATGAAAAACGTGAAAAAAGTCATTTTTATACCTAATTTGAGGATTTTAACTTCGAATCATAGAGCGACGTTTCGTATTTTTTAAACCCTAGAAAAGACGTATAAAGATGTTGCTTCCAATACAAATGATAAAAATCAATGTGTTTTCATTAAAATTAACTTAAATGTTCCTGATTTTCGGTTTATATTACCGATTGAACATGTACACGTAAAACCATTCTAATCCGGCTAAAACGTCGATATATGCAATAAAAACAGAAATTCTCCATTTTTCAATATCTCACTCAGTATTTTAACGAGAAACAAGAAGAATATTGAAAATGAAGTATTTAAGGTTATTTTTTGATCAATTATGTATTTGCATCATTTTTATCGTATGTGTGCCTAACCAAGTATGAAGGCCAAATCACATATCGTGATACTACATGAAATAGTATCGAAATATTGGTAAAAATGAATATATTTACGTAATATCAAACTACACGAAAAACGTGAAAATAGTCATTATTATAGCTAATTTGAGGATTTTAACTTCGAATCAATGAATTAATAACAATAAACTGAAAATTCATAAAAAGTGGAAAAACGGCAAAATATTGCGTAATTCAATGATATTTTGTTTAACTCACATAAAGGAAAAGGGGATGATAAAGGTCAAAATATTGCTAAATTCGATGATTTTTAATACAAAACAAAATGCAAGTAAACTTGCTTAAAAATGAAAAATTTGCGAAATTCTGAGATTTGAAGGGCAAATCACATATCGAAAGAAAACATGAAGTAGTATCGAAATATTGGTAAAAACGAATATATTTACGTAAAATCACACTACATGAATAACGTGAAAAAAGTCACTATATTACCATATTTGAGGATTTTAACTTGAAATCATAGAGCGAGGTTTCGTATTATTTAGATCCAAGAAAAGACATATGACAATGTTGTTTCCAATACAAATGATAAAAATCAATGTGATTTCATTAGAATTAACTAAAATGTTCCTGATTTTCCGTTTATATTACCGATGGAAGATATACACGTAAAACCGCTCTAATCCGGCTGAAACGTCGATATATGCAATAAAACAGAACTTCTACCCCCTTTTCAATACCTTACTCAGTATTTTAACAAGAAACAAATAGTTGACTGAAAATGACGTGTTTAAGGTTAATTTCTAATCAATTATGTGCTTGCATCATTTTTATCGTATATTTAATGAATTAATAACAATAAACTGAAAATTGACAAAAACGTTGAAAAACAGCAAAATATTGCCTAATTCGATGATATTTTGTTTATATCACATAAAGGAAAAGGGGATGATAAACGTCAAAATATTGCTGAATTCGATGACTTTTAGTACGGAACAAAATGCAAGAAAACTTGCTTAAGATGCTATATAATGCGAAAATCTGAGATTAAAAGGCCAAATCTCATATCGTGATACTACATGAAATAGTATCGAAATATTGGTAAAAATGAATATATTTACGTAATATCAAACTACATGAAAAACGTGAAAAAAGTCATTATTATACCTAATTTGAGGATTTTAACTTCGAATCATAGAGCGACGTTTCATACTTTTTAAACCCTAGAAAAGACGTATAAAGATGTTGCTTCCAATACAAATGATAAAAATCAATGTGTTTTCTTTAAAATTAACTTAAATGTTCCTGATTTTCGGTTTATATTACCGATGGAAGATGTACACGTAAAACCGTTCTAATCCGGCTGAAACGTCAATATATGCAATAAAAACAGAACTTCTCCATTTTTCAATATCTTACTCAGTATTTTACCGAGAAACAAAAAGATGATTGAAAATGAAGTATTTAAGGTTATTTTTTGATCAATTATGTATTTGCATCATTTTTATCGTATCTAACCAAGTATGAAGGCCAAATCACATATCGTGATACTATATGAAATAGTATCGAAATATTGGTAAAAATGAATATATTTACGTAATATCAAACTACACGAAAAACGTGAAAATAGTCAATATTATACCTAATTTGAGGATTTTAACTTCGAATCAATGAATTAATAACAATAAACTGAAAATTCACAAAAAGTGGAAAACGGCAAAATATTGCGTAATTCGATGATATTTTGTTTAACTCACATAAAGGAAAAGGGGATGATAAAGGTCAAAATATTGCTAAATTCGATGATTTTTAATACAAAACAAAATGCAAGTAAACTGCTTAAAAATTAAAAATTTGCGAAATTCTGAGATTTGAAGGCCAAATCACATATCGAAAGAAAACATGAAGTAGTATCGAAATATTGGTAAAAACGAATATATTTACGTAAAATCACACTACATGAATAACGTGAAAAAAGTCACTATATTACCATATTTGAGGATTTTAACTTGAAATCATAGAGCGAGGTTTGGTATTATTTAGATCCAAGAAAAGACATATGACAATGTTGTTTCCAATACAAATGACAAAAATCAATGTGTTTTCATTAGAATTAACTAAAATGTTCCTGATTTTCCGTTTATATTACCGATGGAAGATATATATGTAAAACCGCTCTAATCCGGCTGAAACGTCGATATATGCAATAAAACAGAACTTCTACCCCCTTTTCAATATCTTACTCAGTATTTTAACGAGAAACAAATAGTTGATTGAAAATGAAGTGTTTAAGGTTAATTTCTAATCAATTATGTGTTTGCATCATTTTTATCGTATATATAATGAATTAATAACAATAAACTGAAAATTGACAAAAACGTTGAAAAACAGCAAAATATTGCCTAATTCGATGATATTTTGTTTATATCACATAAAGGAAAAGGGGATGATAAACGTCAAAATATTGCTGAATTCGATGATTTTTAGTACGGAACAAAATGCAAGAAAACTTGCTTAAAATGCTATATAATGCGAAAATCTGAGATTAGAAGGCCAAATCACATATCGTGATACTACATGAAATAGTATCGAAATATTGGTATAAATGAATATTTTTACGTTATATCAAACTACATGAAAAACGTGAAAAAAGTCATTTTTATACCTAATTTGAGGATTTTAACTTCGAATCATAGAGCGACGTTTCGTATTTTTTAAACCCTAGAAATTCGTATAAAGATGTTGCTTCCAATACAAATGATAAAAATCAATGTGTTTTCATTAAAATTAACTTAAATGTTCCTGATTTTCGGTTTATATTACCGATTGAACATGTACACGTAAAACCATACTAATCCGGCTAAAACGTCGATATATGCAATAAAAACAGAACTTCTCCATTTTTCAATATCTCACTCAGTATTTTAACGAGAAACAAAAAGATGATTGAAAATGAAGTAATTAAGGTTATTTTTTGATCAATTATGTATTTGCATCATTTTTATCGTATGTGTGTCTAACCAAGTATGAAGGCCAAATCACATATCGTGATACTACATGAAATAGTATCGAAATATTGGTAAAAATGAATATATTTACGTAATATCAAACTACACGAAAAACGTGAAAATAGTCATTATTATACCTAATTTGAGGATTTTAACTTCGAATCAATGAATTAATAACAATAAACTGAAAATTCATAAAAAGTGGAAAAACGGCAAAATATTGCGTAATTCGATGATATTTTGTTTAACTCACATAAAGGAAAAGGGGATGATAAAGGTCAAAATATTGCTAAATTCGATGATTTTTAATACAAAACAAAATGCAAGTAAACTTGCTTAAAAATGAAAAATTTGCGAAATTCTGAGATTTGAAGGCCAAATCACATATCGAAAGAAAACATGAAGTAGTATCGAAATATTGGTAAAAACGAATATATTTACGTAAAATCACACTACATGAATAACGTGAAAAAAGTCACTATATTACCATATTTGAGGATTTTAACTTGAAATCATAGAGCGAGGTTTCGTATTATTTAGATCCAAGAAAAGACATATGACAATGTTGTTTCCAATACATATGATAAAAATCAATGTGTTTTCATTAGAATTAACTAAAATGTTCCTGATTTTCCGTTTATATTACCGATGGAAGATATATATATAAAACCGCTCTAATCCGGCTGAAACGTCGATATATGCAATAAAACAGAACTTCTACCCCCTTTTCAATATCTTACTCAGTATTTTAACGAGAAACAAATAGTTGATTGAAAATGAAGTGTTTAAGGTTAATTTCTAATCAATTATGTGTTTGCATCATTTTTATCGTATATTTAATGAATTAATAAGAATAAACTGAAAATTGCCAAAAACGTTGAAAAACAGCAAAATATTGCCTAATTCGATGATATTTTGTTTATTTCACATAAAGGAAAAGGGGATGATAAACGTCAAAATATTGCTGAATTCGATGATTTTTAGTACGGAACAAAATGCAAGAAAACTTACTTAAAATGCTATATAATGCGAAAATCTGAGATTAGAAGGCCAAATCACATATCGTGATACTACATGAAATAGTATCGAAATATTGGTAAAAATGAATATTTTTACGTTATATCAAACTACATGAAAAACGTGAAAAAAGTCATTTTTATACCTAATTTGAGGATTTTAACTTCGAATCATAGAGCGACGTTTCGTATTTTTTAAACCCTAGAAAAGACGTATAAAGATGTTGCTTCCAATACAAATGATAAAAATCAATGTGTTTTCATTAAAATTAGCTTAAATGTTCCTGATTTTCGGTTTATATTACCGATTGAACATGTACACGTAAAACCATTCTAATCCGGCTAAAAAGTCGATATATGCAATAAAAACAGAACTTCTCCATTTTTCAATATCTCACTCAGTATTTTAACGAGAAACAAAAAGATGATTGAAAATGAAGTATTTAAGGTTATTTTTTGATCAATTATGTATTTGCATCATTTTTATCGTATCTAACCAAGTATGAAGGCCAAATCACATATCGTGATACTATATGAAATAGTATCGAAATATTGGTAAAAATGAATATATTTACGTAATATCAAACTACACGAAAAACGTGAAAATAGTCATTATTATACCTAATTTGAGGATTTTAACTTCGAATCAATGAATTATTAACAATAAACTGAAAATTCACAAAAAGTAGAAAAACGGCAAAATATTGCGTAATTCGATGATATTTTGTTTAACTCACATAAAGGAAAAGGGGATGATTAAGGTCAAAATATTGCTAAATTCGATGATTTTTAATACAAAACAAAATGCAAGTAAACTGCTTAAAAATTAAAAATTTGCGAAATTCTGAGATTTGAAGGCCAAATCACATATCGAAAGAAAACATGAAGTAGTATCGAAATATTGGTAAAAACGAATATATTTACGTAAAATCACACTACATGAATAACGTGAAAAAAGTCACTATATTACCATATTTGAGGATTTTAACTTGAAATCATAGAGCGAGGTTTCGTATTATTTAGATCCAAGAAAAGACATATGACAATGTTGTTTCCAATACAAATGATAAAAATCAATGTGATTTCATTAGAATTAACTAAAATGTTCCTGATTTTCCGTTTATATTACCGATGAAAGATATACACGTAAAACCGCTCTAATCCGGCTGAAACGTCGATATATGCAATAAAACAGAACTTCTACCCCCTTTCCAATATCTTACTCAGTATTTTAACGAGAAACAAATAGTTGACTGAAAATGAAGTGTTTAAGGTTAATTTCTAATCAATTATGTGTTTGCATCATTTTTATCGTATATTTAATGAATTAATAACAATAAACTGAAATTTGACAAAAACGTTGAAAAACAGCAAAATATTGCCTAATTCGATGATATTTTGTTTATATCACATAAAGGAAAAGGGGATGATAAACGTCAAAATATTGCTGAATTCGATGACTTTTAGTACGGAACAAAATGCAAGAAAACTTGCTTAAGATGCTATATAATGCGAAAATCTGAGATTAAAAGGCCAAATCTCATATCGTGATACTACATGAAATAGTATTGAAATATTGGTAAAAATGAATATATTTACGTAATATCAAACTACATGAAAAACGTGAAAAAAGTCATTATTATACCTAATTTGAGGATTTTAACTTCGAATCATAGAGCGACGTTTCGTACTTTTTAAACCCTAGAAAAGACGTATAAAGATGTTGCTTCCAATACAAATGATAAAAATCAATGTGTTTTCATTAAAATTAGCTTAAATGTTCCTGATTTCCGGTTTATATTACCGATTGAACATGTACACGTAAAACCATTCTAATCCGGCTAAAACGTCGATATATGCAATAAAAACAGAACTTCTCCATTTTTCAATATCTCACTCAGTATTTTAACGAGAAACAAAAACATGATTGAAAATGAAGTATTTAAGGTTATTTTTTGATCAATTATGTATTTGCATCATTTTTATCGTATCTAACCAAGTATGAAGGCCAAATCACATATCGTGATACTATATGAAATAGTATCGAAATATTGGTAAAAATGAATATATTTACGTAATATCAAACTACACGAAAAACGTGAAAATAGTCATTATTATACCTAATTTGAGGATTTTAACTTCGAATCAATGAATTAATAACAATAAACTGAAAATTCATAAAAAGTGGAAAAACGGCAAAATATTGCGTAATTCGATGATATTTTGTTTAACTCACATAAAGGAAAAGGGGATGATAAAGGTCAAAATATTGCTAAATTCGATGATTTTTAATACAAAAAAAATGCAAGTAAACTTGCTTAAAAATGAAAAATTTGCGAAATTCTGAGATTTGAAGGGCAAATCACATATCGAAAGAAAACATGAAGTAGTATCGAAATATTGGTAAAAACGAATATATTTACGTAAAATCACACTACATGAATAACGTGAAAAAAGTCACTATATTACCATATTTGAGGATTTTAACTTGAAATCATAGAACGAGGTTTCGTATTATTTAGATCCAAGAAAAGACATATGACAATGTTGTTTCCAATACATATGATAAAAATCAAAGTGTTTTCATTAGAATTAACTAAAATGTTCCTGATTTTCCGTTTATATTACCGATGGAAGATATATATGTAAAACCGCTCTAATCCGGCTGAAACGTCGATATATAATAAAACAGAACTTCTACCCCCTTTTCAATATCTTACTCAGTATTTTAACGAGAAACAAATAGTTGATTGAAAATGAAGTGTTTAAGGTTAATTTCTAATCAATTATGTGTTTGCATCATTTTTATCGTATATTTAATGAATTAATAACAATAAACTGAAAATTGACAAAAACGTTGAAAAACAGCAAAATATTGCCTAATTCGATGATATTTTGTTTATATCACATAAAGGAAAAGGGGATGATAAACGTCAAAATATTGCTGAATTCGATGACTTTTAGTACGGAACAAAATGCAAGAAAACTTGCTTAAGATGCTATATAATGCGAAAATCTGAGATTAAAAGGCCAAATCTCATATCGTGATACTACATGAAATAGTATCGAAATATTGGTAAAAATGAATATATTTACGTAATATCAAACTACATGAAAAACGTGAAAAAAGTCATTATTATACCTAATTTGAGGATTTTAACTTCGAATCATAGAGCGACGTTTCATACTTTTTAAACCCTAGAAAAGACGTATAAAGATGTTGCTTCCAATACAAATGATAAAAATCAATGTGTTTTCTTTAAAATTAACTTAAATGTTCCTGATTTTCGGTTTATATTACCGATGGAAGATGTACACGTAAAACCGTTCTAATCCGGCTGAAACGTCAATATATGCAATAAAAACAGAACTTCTCCATTTTTCAATATCTTACCCAGTATTTTACCGAGAAACAAAAAGATGATTGAAAATGAAGTATTTAAGGTTATTTTTTGATCAATTATGTATTTGCATCATTTTTATCGTATCTAACCAAGTATGAAGGCCAAATCACATATCGTGATACTATATGAAATAGTATCGAAATATTGGTAAAAATGAATATATTTACGTAATATCAAACTACACGAAAAACGTGAAAATAGTCAATATTATACCTAATTTGAGGATTTTAACTTCGAATCAATGAATTAATAACAATAAACTGAAAATTCACAAAAAGTGGAAAACGGCAAAATATTGCGTAATTCGATGATATTTTGTTTAACTCACATAAAGGAAAAGGGGATGATAAAGGTCAAAATATTGCTAAATTCGATGATTTTTAATACAAAACAAAATGCAAGTAAACTGCTTAAAAATTAAAAATTTGCGAAATTCTGAGATTTGAAGGCCAAATCACATATCGAAAGAAAACATGAAGTAGTATCGAAATATTGGTAAAAACGAATATATTTACGTAAAATCATACTACATGAATAACGTGAAAAAAGTCACTATATTACCATATTTGAGGATTTTAACTTGAAATCATAGAGCGAGGTTTGGTATTATTTAGATCCAAGAAAAGACATATGACAATGTTGTTTCCAATACATATGACAAAAATCAATGTGTTTTCATTAGAATTAACTAAAATGTTCCTGATTTTCCGTTTATATTACCGATGGAAGATATATATGTAAAACCGCTCTAATCCGGCTGAAACGTCGATATATGCAATAAAACAGAACTTCTACCCCCTTTTCAATATCTTACTCAGTATTTTAACGAGAAACAAATAGTTGATTGAAAATGAAGTGTTTAAGGTTAATTTCTAATCAATTATGTGTTTGCATCATTTTTATCGTATATATAATGAATTAATAACAATAAACTGAAAATTGACAAAAACGTTGAAAAACAGCAAAATATTGCCTAATTCGATGATATTTTGTTTATATCACATAAAGGAAAAGGGGATGATAAACGTCAAAATATTGCTGAATTCGATGATTTTTAGTACGGAACAAAATGCAAGAAAACTTGCTTAAAACGCTATATAATGCGAAAATCTGAGATTAGAAGGCCAAATCACATATCGTGATACTACATGAAATAGTATCGAAATATTGGTATAAATGAATATTTTTACGTTATATCAACCTACATGAAAAACGTGAAAAAAGTCATTTTTATACCTAATTTGAGGATTTTAACTTCGAATCATAGAGCGACGTTTCGCATTTTTTAAACCCTAGAAATTCGTATAAAGATGTTGCTTCCAATACAAATGATAAAAATCAATGTGTTTTCATTAAAATTAACTTAAATGTTCCTGATTTTCGGTTTATATTACCGATTGAACATGTACACGTAAAACCATACTAATCCGGCTAAAACGTCGATATATGCAATAAAAACAGAACTTCTCCATTTTTCAATATCTCACTCAGTATTTTAACGAGAAACAAAAAGATGATTGAAAATGAAGTAATTAAGGTTATTTTTTGATCAATTATGTATTTGCATCATTTTTATCGTATGTGTGTCTAACCAAGTATGAAGGCCAAATCACATATCGTGATACTACATGAAATAGTATCGAAATATTGGTAAAATGAATATATTTACGTAATATCAAACTACACGAAAAACGTGAAAATAGTCATTATTATACCTAATTTGAGGATTTTAACTTCGAATCAATGAATTAATAACAATAAACTGAAAATTCATAAAAAGTGGAAAAACGGCAAAATATTGCGTAATTCGATGATATTTTGTTTAACTCACATAAAGGAAAAGGGGATGATAAAGGTCAAAATATTGCTAAATTCGATGATTTTTAATACAAAACAAAATGCAAGTAAACTTGCTTAAAAATGAAAAATTTGCGAAATTCTGAGATTTGAAGGCCAAATCACATATCGAAAGAAAACATGAAGTAGTATCGAAATATTGGTAAAAACGAATATATTTACGTAAAATCACACTACATGAATAACGTGAAAAAAGTCACTATATTACCATATTTGAGGATTTTAACTTGAAATCATAGAGCGAGGTTTCGTATTATTTAGATCCAAGAAAAGACATATGACAATGTTGTTTCCAATACATATGATAAAAATCAATGTGTTTTCATTAGAATTAACTAAAATGTTCCTGATTTTCCGTTTATATTACCGATGGAAGATATATATATAAAACCGCTCTAATCCGGCTGAAACGTCGATATATGCAATAAAACAGAACTTCTACCCCCTTTTCAATATCTTACTCAGTATTTTAACGAGAAACAAATAGTTGATTGAAAATGAAGTGTTTAAGGTTAATTTCTAATCAATTATGTGTTTGCATCATTTTTATCGTATATTTAATGAATTAATAAGAATAAACTGAAAATTGCCAAAAACGTTGAAAAACAGCAAAATATTGCCTAATTCGATGATATTTTGTTTATATCACATAAAGGAAAAGGGGATGATAAACGTCAAAATATTGCTGAATTCGATGATTTTTAGTACGGAACAAAATGCAAGAAAACTTACTTAAAATGCTATATAATGCGAAAATCTGAGATTAGAAGGCCAAATCACATATCGTGATACTACATGAAATAGTATCGAAATATTGGTAAAAATGAATATTTTTACGTTATATCAAACTACATGAAAAACGTGAAAAAAGTCATTTTTATACCTAATTTGAGGATTTTAACTTCGAATCATAGACCGACGTTTCGTATTTTTTAAACCCTAGAAAAGACGTATAAAGATGTTGCTTCCAATACAAATGATAAAAATCAATGTGTTTTCATTAAAATTAGCTTAAATGTTCCTGATTTTCGGTTTATATTACCGATTGAACATGTACACGTAAAACCATTCTAATCCGGCTAAAAAGTCGATATATGCAATAAAAACAGAACTTCTCCATTTTTCAATATCTCACTCAGTATTTTAACGAGAAACAAAAAGATGATTGAAAATGAAGTATTTAAGGTTATTTTTTGATCAATTATGTATTTGCATCATTTTTATCGTATCTAACCAAGTATGAAGGCCAAATCACATATCGTGATACTATATGAAATAGTATCGAAATATTGGTAAAAATGAATATATTTACGTAATATCAAACTACACGAAAAACGTGAAAATAGTCATTATTATACCTAATTTGAGGATTTTAACTTCGAATCAATGAATTATTAACAATAAACTGAAAATTCACAAAAAGTGGAAAAACGGCAAAATATTGCGTAATTCGATGATATTTTGTTTAACTCACATAAAGGAAAAGGGGATGATTAAGGTCAAAATATTGCTAAATTCGATGATTTTTAATACAAAACAAAATGCAAGTAAACTGCTTAAAAATTAAAAATTTGCGAAATTCTGAGATTTGAAGGCCAAATCACATATCGAAAGAAAACATGAAGTAGTATCGAAATATTGGTAAAAACGAATATATTTACGTAAAATCACACTACATGAATAACGTGAAAAAAGTCACTATATTACCATATTTGAGGATTTTAACTTGAAATCATAGAGCGAGGTTTCGTATTATTTAGATCCAAGAAAAGACATATGACAATGTTGTTTCCAATACAAATGATAAAAATCAATGTGATTTCATTAGAATTAACTAAAATGTTCTTGATTTTCCGTTTATATTACCGATGGAAGATATACACGTAAAACCGCTCTAATCCGGCTGAAACGTCGATATATGCAATAAAACAGAACTTCTACCCCCTTTTCAATATCTTACTCAGTATTTTAACGAGAAACAAATAGTTGACTGAAAATGAAGTGTTTAAGGTTAATTTCTAATCAATTATGTGTTTGCATCATTTTTATCGTATATTTAATGAATTAATAACAATAAACTGAAATTTGACAAAAACGTTGAAAAACAGCAAAATATTGCCTAATTCGATGATATTTTGTTTATATCACATAAAGCAAAAGGGGATGATAAACGTCAAAATATTGCTGAATTCGATGACTTTTAGTACGGAACAAAATGCAAGAAAACTTGCTTAAGATGCTATATAATGCGAAAATCTGAGATTAAAAGGCCAAATCTCATATCGTGATACTACATGAAATAGTATCGAAATATTGGTAAAAATGAATATATTTACGTAATATCAAACTACATGAAAAACGTGAAAAAAGTCATTATTATACCTAATTTGAGGATTTTAACTTCGAATCATAGAGCGACGTTTCGTACTTTTTAAACCCTAGAAAAGACGTATAAAGATGTTGCTTCCAATACAAATGATAAAAATCAATGTGTTTTCATTAAAATTAGCTTAAATGTTCCTGATTTCCGGTTTATATTACCGATTGAACATGTACACGTAAAACCATTCTAATCCGGCTAAAACGTCGATATATGCAATAAAAACAGAACTTCTCCATTTTTCAATATCTCACTCAGTATTTTAACGAGAAACAAAAACATGATTGAAAATGAAGTATTTAAGGTTATTTTTTGATCAATTATGTATTTGCATCATTTTTATCGTATCTAACCAAGTATGAAGGCCAAATCACATATCGTGATACTATATGAAATAGTATCGAAATATTGGTAAAAATGAATATATTTACGTAATATCAAACTACACGAAAAACGTGAAAATAGTCATTATTATACCTAATTTGAGGATTTTAACTTCGAATCAATGAATTAATAACAATAAACTGAAAATTCATAAAAAGTGGAAAAACGGCAAAATATTGCGTAATTCGATGATATTTTGTTTAACTCACATAAAGGAAAAGGGGATGATAAAGGTCAAAATATTGCTAAATTCGATGATTTTTAATACAAAAAAAAATGCAAGTAAACTTGCTTAAAAATGAAAAATTTGCGAAATTCTGAGATTTGAAGGGCAAATCACATATCGAAAGAAAACATGAAGTAGTATCGAAATATTGGTAAAAACGAATATATTTACGTAAAATCACACTACATGAATAACGTGAAAAAAGTCACTATATTACCATATTTGAGGATTTTAACTTGAAATCATAGAACGAGGTTTCGTATTATTTAGATCCAAGAAAAGACATATGACAATGTTGTTTCCAATACATATGATAAAAATCAATGTGTTTTCATTAGAATTAACTAAAATGTTCCTGATTTTCCGTTTATATTACCGATGGAAGATATATATGTAAAACCGCTCTAATCCGGCTGAAACGTCGATATATAATAAAACAGAACTTCTACCCCCTTTTCAATATCTTACTCAGTATTTTAACGAGAAACAAATAGTTGATTGAAAATGAAGTGTTTAAGGTTAATTTCTAATCAATTATGTGTTTGCATCATTTTTATCGTATATTTAATGAATTAATAACAATAAA
This sequence comes from Procambarus clarkii, assembly GCF_040958095.1. Lineage (NCBI taxonomy): Eukaryota > Metazoa > Arthropoda > Malacostraca > Decapoda > Cambaridae > Procambarus > Procambarus clarkii. The sequence goes on from NW_027189394.1 coordinate 125,422, forward strand.
CTGAAAATTGACAAAAACGTTGAAAAACAGCAAAATATTGCCTAATTCGATGATATTTTGTTTATATCACATAAAGGAAAAGGGGATGATAAACGTCAAAATATTGCTGAATTCGATGATTTTTAGTACGGAACAAAATGCAAGAAAACTTGCTTAAAATGCTATATAATGCGAAAATCTGAGATTAGAAGGCCAAATCACATATCGTGATACTACATGAAATAGTATCGAAATATTGGTAAAAATGAATATTTTTACGTTATATCAAACTACATGAAAAACGTGAAAAAAGTCATTTTTATACCTAATTTGAGGATTTTAACTTCGAATCATAGAGCGACGTTTCGTATTTTTTAAACCCTAGAAAAGACGTATAAAGATGTTGCTTCCAATACAAATGATAAAAATCAATGTGTTTTCATTAAAATTAGCTTAAATGTTCCTGATTTTCGGTTTATATTACCGATTGAACATGTACACGTAAAACCATTCTAATCCGGCTAAAAAGTCGATATATGCAATAAAAACAGAACTTCTCCATTTTTCAATATCTCACTCAGTATTTTAACGAGAAACAAAAAGATGATTGAAAATGAAGTATTTAAGGTTATTTTTTGATCAATTATGTATTTGCATCATTTTTATCGTATCTAACCAAGTATGAAGGCCAAATCACATATCGTGATACTATATGAAATAGTATCGAAATATTGGTAAAAATGAATATATTTACGTAATATCAAACTACACGAAAAACGTGAAAATAGTCATTATTATACCTAATTTGAGGATTTTAACTTCGAATCAATGAATTATTAACAATAAACTGAAAATTCACAAAAAGTGGAAAAACGGCAAAATATTGCGTAATTCGATGATATTTTGTTTAACTCACATAAAGGAAAAGGGGATGATTAAGGTCAAAATATTGCTAAATTCGATGATATTTAATACAAAACAAAATGCAAGTAAACTGCTTAAAAATTAAAAATTTGCGAAATTCTGAGATTTGAAGGCCAAATCACATATCGAAAGAAAACATGAAGTAGTATCGAAATATTGGTAAAAACGAATATATTTACGTAGAATCACACTACATGAATAACGTGAAAAAAGTCACTATATTACCATATTTGAGGATTTTAACTTGAAATCATAGAGCGAGGTTTCGTATTATTTAGATCCAAGAAAAGACATATGGCAATGTTGTTTCCAATACATATGATAAAAATCAATGTGTTTTCATTAGAATTAACTAAAATGTTCCTGATTTTCCGTTTATATTACCGATGGAAGATATATATATAAAACCGCTCTAATCCGGCTGAAACGTCGATATATGCAATAAAACAGAACTTCTACCCCCTTTTCAATATCTTACTCAGTATTTTAACGAGAAACAAATAGTTGATTGAAAATGAAGTGTTTAAGGTTAATTTCTAATCAATTATGTGTTTGCATCATTTTTATCGTATATTTAATGAATTAATAACAATAAACTGAAAATTGCCAAAAACGTTGAAAAACAGCAAAATATTGCCTAATTCGATGATATTTTGTTTATATCACATAAAGGAAAAGGGGATGATAAACGTCAAAATATTGCTGAATTCGATGACTTTTAGTACAGAACAAAATGCAAGAAAACTTGATTAAGATGCTATATAATGCGAAAATCTGAGATTAAAAGGCCAAATCTCATATCGTGATACTACATGAAATAGTATCGAAATATTGGTAAAAATGAATATATTTACGTAATATCAAACTACATGAAAAACGTGAAAAAAGTCATTATTATACCTAATTTGAGGATTTTAACTTCGAATCATAGAGCGACGTTTCGTACTTTTTAAACCCTAGAAAAGACGTATAAAGATGTTGCTTCCAATACAAATGATAAAAATCAATGTGTTTTCATTAAAATTAGCTTAAATGTTCCTGATTTCCGGTTTATATTACCGATTGAACATGTACACGTAAAACCATTCTAATCCGGCTAAAACGTCGATATATGCAATAAAAACAGAACTTCTCCATTTTTCAATATCTCACTCAGTATTTTAACGAGAAACAAAAACATGATTGAAAATGAAGTATTTAAGGTTATTTTTTGATCAATTATGTATTTGCATCATTTTTATCGTATCTAACCAAGTATGAAGACCAAATCACATATCGTGATACTATATGAAATAGTATCGAAATATTGGTAAAAATGAATATATTTACGTAATATCAAACTACACGAAAAACGTGAAAATAGTCATTATTATACCTAATTTGAGGATTTTAACTTCGAATCAATGAATTAATAACAATAAACTGAAAATTCATAAAAAGTGGAAAAACGGCAAAATATTGCGTAATTCGATGATATTTTGTTTAACTCACATAAAGGAAAAGGGGATGATAAAGGTCAAAATATTGCTAAATTCGATGATTTTTAATACAAAACAAAATGCAAGTAAACTTGCTTAAAAATGAAAAATTTGCGAAATTCTGAGATTTGAAGGGCAAATCACATATCGAAAGAAAACATGAAGTAGTATCGAAATGTTGGTAAAAACGAATATATTTACGTAAAATCACACTACATGAATAACGTGAAAAAAGTCACTATATTACCATATTTGAGGATTTTAACTTGAAATCATAGAACGAGGTTTCGTATTATTTAGATCCAAGAAAAGACATATGACAATGTTGTTTCCAATACATATGATAAAAATCAATGTGTTTTCATTAGAATTAACTAAAATGTTCCTGATTTTCCGTTTATATTACCGATGGAAGATATATATGTAAAACCGCTCTAATCAGGCTGAAACGTCGATATATAATAAAACAGAACTTCTACCCCCTTTTCAATATCTTACTCAGTATTTTAACGAGAAACAAATAGTTGATTGAAAATGAAGTTTTTAAGGTTAATTTCTAATCAATTATGTGTTTGCATCATTTTTATCGTATATTTAATGAATTAATAACAATAAACTGAAAATTGACAAAAACGTTGAAAAACAGCAAAATATTGCCTAATTCGATGATATTTTGTTTATATCACATAAAGGAAAAGGGGATGATAAACGTCAAAATATTGCTGAATTCGATGATTTTTAGTACGGAACAAAATGCAAGAAAACTTGCTTAAAATGCTATATAATGCGAAAATCTGAGATTAGAAGGCCAAATCACATATCGTGATACTACATGAAATAGTATCGAAATATTGGTAAAAATGAATATTTTTACGTTATATCAAACTACATGAAAAACGTGAAAAAAGTCATTTTTATACCTAATTTGAGGATTTTAACTTCGAATCATAGAGCGACGTTTCGTATTTTTTAAACCCTAGAAAAGACGTATAAAGATGTTGCTTCCAATACAAATGATAAAAATCAATGTGTTTTCATTAAAATTAGCTTAAATGTTCCTGATTTTCGGTTTATATTACCGATTGAACATGTACACGTAAAACCATTCTAATCCGGCTAAAAAGTCGATATATGCAATAAAAACAGAACTTCTCCATTTTTCAATATCTCACTCAGTATTTTAACGAGAAACAAAAAGATGATTGAAAATGAAGTATTTAAGGTTATTTTTTGATCAATTATGTATTTGCATCATTTTTATCGTATCTAACCAAGTATGAAGGCCAAATCACATATCGTGATACTATATGAAATAGTATCGAAATATTGGTAAAAATGAATATATTTACGTAATATCAAACTACACGAAAAACGTGAAAATAGTCATTATTATACCTAATTTGAGGATTTTAACTTCGAATCAATGAATTATTAACAATAAACTGAAAATTCACAAAAAGTGGAAAAACGGCAAAATATTGAGTAATTCGATGATATTTTGTTTAACTCACATAAAGGAAAAGGGGATGATTAAGGTCAAAATATTGCTAAATTCGATGATTTTTAATACAAAACAAAATGCAAGTAAACTGCTTAAAAATTAAAAATTTGCGAAATTCTGAGATTTGAAGGCCAAATCACATATCGAAAGAAAACATGAAGTAGTATCGAAATATTGGTAAAAACGAATATATTTACGTAAAATCACACTACATGAATAACGTGAAAAAAGTCACTATATTACCATATTTGAGGATTTTAACTTGAAATCATAGAGCGAGGTTTCGTATTATTTAGATCCAAGAAAAGACATATGACAATGTTGTTTCCAATACAAATGATAAAAATCAATGTGATTTCATTAGAATTAACTAAAATGTTCCTGATTTTCCGTTTATATTACCGATGGAAGATATATACGTAAAACCGCTCTAATCCGGCTGAAACGTCGATATATGCAATAAAACAGAACTTCTACCCCCTTTTCAATATCTTACTCAGTATTTTAACGAGAAACAAATAGTTGACTGAAAATGAAGTGTTTAAGGTTAATTTCTAATCAATTATGTGTTTGCATCATTTTTATCGTATATTTAATGAATTAATAACAATAAACTGAAAATTGACAAAAACGTTGAAAAACAGCAAAATATTGCCTAATTCGATGATATTTTGTTTATATCACATAAAGGAAAAGGGGATGATAAACGTCAAAATATTGCTGAATTCGATGACTTTTAGTACGGAACAAAATGCAAGAAAACTTGCATAAGATGCTATATAATGCGAAAATCTGAGATTAAAAGGCCAAATCTCATATCGTGATACTACATGAAATAGTATCGAAATATTGGTAAAAATGAATATATTTACGTAATATCAAACTACATGAAAAACGTGAAAAAAGTCATTATTATACCTAATTTGAGGATTTTTTTATTATTTTTTTTTATCAAATGTTTTATCATTTGTATTGGAAGCAACATCTTTATACGTCTTTTCTAGGGTTTAAAAAGTACGAAACGTCGCTCTATGATTCGAAGTTAAAATCCTCAAATTAGGTATAATAATGACTTTTTTCACGTTTTTCATTTAGTTTGATATTACGTAAATATATTCATTTTTACCAATATTTCGATACTATTTCATGTAGTATCACGATATGAGATTTGGCCTTTTAATCTCAGATTTTCGCATTATATAGCATCTTAAGCAAGTTTTCTTGCATTTTGTTCCGCACTAAAAGTCATCGAATTCAGCAATATTTTGACGTTTATCATCCCCTTTTCCTTTATGTGATATAAACAAAATATCATCGAATTAGGCAATATTTTGCTGTTTTTCAACGTTTTTGTCAATTTTCAGTTTATTGTTATTAATTCATTAAATATACGATAAAAATGATGCAAACACATAATTGATTAGAAATTAACCTTAAACACTTCATTTTCAGTCAACTATTTGTTTCTCGTTAAAATACTGAGTAAGATATTGAAAAGGGGGTAGAAATTCTGTTTTATTGCATATATCGACGTTTCAGCCGGATTAGAGCGGTTTTACGTGTATATCTTCCATCGGTAATATAAACGGAAAATCAGGAACATTTTAGTTAATTCTAATGAAATCACATTGATTTTTATCATTTGTATTGGAAACAACATTGTCATATGTCTTTTCTTGGATCTAAATAATACGAAACCTCGCTCTATGATTTCAAGTTAAAATCCTCAAATATGGTAATATAGTGACTTTTTTCACGTTATTCATGTAGTGTGATTTTACGTAAATATATTCGTTTTTACCAATATTTCGATACTACTTCATGTTTTCTTTCGATATGTGATTTGGCCTTCAAATCTCAGAATTTCGCAAATTTTTAATTTTTAAGCAGTTTACTTGCATTTTGTTTTGTATTAAAAATCATCGAATTTAGCAATATTTTGATCTTAATCATCCCCTTTTCCTTTATGTGAGTTAAACAAAATATCATCGAATTACGCAATATTTTGCCGTTTTTCCATTTTTTGTGAATTTTCAGTTTATTGTTAATAATTCATTGATTCGAAGTTAAAATCCTCAAATTAGGTATAATAATGACTATTTTCACGTTTTTCGTGTAGTTTGATATTACGTAAATATATTCATTTTTACCAATATTTCCATACTATTTCATATAGTATCACGATATGTGATTTGGCCTTCATACTTGGTTAGATACGATAAAAATGATGCAAATATATAATTGATCAAAAAATAACCTTAAATACTTCATTTTCAATCATTTTTTTGTTTCTCGTTAAAATACTGAGTGAGATATTGAAAAATGGAGAAGTTCTGTTTTTATTGCATATATCGACTTTTTAGCCGGATTAGAATGGTTTTACGTGTACATGTTCAATCGGTAATATAAACCGAAAATCAGGAACATTCAAGCTAATTTTAATGAAAACACATTGATTTTTATCATTTGTATTGGAAGCAACATCTTTATACGTCTTTTCTAGGGTTTAAAAAATACGAAACGTCGCTCTATGATTCGAAGTTAAAATCCTCAAATTAGGTATAAAAATGACTTTTTTCACGTTTTTTATGTAGTTTGATATAACGTAAAAATATTCATTTTTACCAATATTTCGATACTATTTCATGTAGTATCACGATATGTGATTTGGCCTTCTAATCTCAGATTTTCGCATTATATAGCATTTTAAGCAAGTTTTCTTGCATTTTGTTCCGTACTAAAAATCATCGAATTCAGCAATATTTTGACGTTTATCATCCCCTTTTCCTTTATGTGATATAAACAAAATATCATCGAATTAGGCAATATTTTGCTGTTTTTCAACGTTTTTGTCAATTTTCAGTTTATTGTTATTAATTCATTAAATATACGATAAAAATGATGCAAACACATAATTGATTAGAAATTAACCTTAAACACTTTATTTTCAATCAACTATTTGTTTCTCGTTAAAATACTGAGTAAGATATTGAAAAGGGGGTAGAAGTTCTGTTTTATTATTTATCGACGTTTCAGCCGGATTAGAGCGGTTTTACATATATATCTTCCATCGGTAATATAAACGGAAAATCAGGAACATTTTAGTTAATTCTAATGAAAACACATTGATTTTTATCATATGTATTGGAAACAACATTGTCATTGTCTTTTCTTGGATCTAAATAATACGAAACCTCGCTCTATGATTTCAAGTTAAAATCCTCAAATATGGTAATATAGTGACTTTTTTCACGTTATTCATGTAGTGTGATTTTACGTAAATATATTCGTTTTTACCAATATTTCGATACTACTTCATGTTTTCTTTCGATATGTGATTTGCCCTTCAAATCTCAGAATTTCGCAAATTTTTCATTTTTAAGCAAGTTTACTTGCATTTTGTTTTGTATTAAAAATCATCGAATTTAGCAATAATTTGACCTTTATCATCCCCTTTTCCTTTATGTGAGTTAAACAAAATATCATCGAATTACGCAATATTTTGCCGTTTTTCCACTTTTTATGAATTTTCAGTTTATTGTTATTAATTCATTGATTCGAAGTTAAAATCCTCAAATTAGGTATAATAATGACTATTTTCACGTTTTTCGTGTAGTTTGATATTACGTAAATATATTCATTTTTACCAATATTTCGATACTATTTCATATAGTATCACGATATGTGATTTGGCCTTCATACTTGGTTAGATACGATAAAAATGATGCAAATACATAATTGATCAAAAAATAACCTTAAATACTTCATTTTCAATCATGTTTTTGTTTCTCGTTAAAATACTGAGTGAGATATTGAAAAATTGAGAAGTTCTGTTTTTATTGCATATATCGACGTTTTAGCCGGATTAGAATGGTTTTACGTGTACATGTTCAATCGGTAATATAAACCGGAAATCAGGAACATTTAAGCTAATTTTAATGAAAACACATTGATTTTTATCATTTGTATTGGAAGCAACATCTTTATACGTCTTTTCTAGGGTTTAAAAAGTACGAAACGTCGCTCTATGATTCGAAGTTAAAATCCTCAAATTAGGTATAATAATGACTTTTTTCACGTTTTTCATGTAGTTTGATATTACGTAAATATATTCATTTTTACCAATATTTCAATACTATTTCATGTAGTATCACGATATGAGATTTGGCCTTTTAATCTCAGATTTTCGCATTATATAGCATCTTAAGCAAGTTTTCTTGCATTTTGTTCCGTACTAAAAGTCATCGAATTCAGCAATATTTTGACGTTTATCATCCCCTTTTCCTTTATGTGATATAAACAAAATATCATCGAATTAGGCAATATTTTGCTGTTTTCAACGTTTTTGTCAAATTTCAGTTTATTGTTATTAATTCATTAAATATACGATAAAAATGATGCAAACACATAATTGATTAGAAATTAACCTTAAACACTTCATTTTCAGTCAACTATTTGTTTCTCGTTAAAATACTGAGTAAGATATTGAAAAGGGGGTAGAAGTTCTGTTTTATTGCATATATCGACGTTTCAGCCGGATTAGAGCGGTTTTACATATATATCTTCCATCGGTAATATAAACGGAAAATCAGGAGCATTTTAGTTAATTCTAATGAAAACACATTGATTTTTATCATATGTATTGGAAACAACATTGTCATATGTCTTTTCTTGGATCTAAATAATACGAAACCTCGCTCTATGATTTCAAGTTAAAACCCTCAAATATGGTAATATAGTGACTTTTTCACGTTATTCATGTAGTGGGATTTTTTGTAAATATATTCGTTTTTACCAATATTTCGATACTACTTCATGTTTTCTTTCGATATGTGATTTGGCCTTCAAATCTCAGAATTTCGCAAATTTTTAATTTTTAAGCAGTTTACTTGCATTTTGTTTTGTATTAAAAATCATCGAATTTAGCAATATTTTGACCTTAATCATCCCCTTTTCCTTTATGTGAGTTAAACAAAATATCATCGAATTACGCAATATTTTGCCGTTTTTCCACTTTTTGTGAATTTTCAGTTTATTGTTAATAATTCATTGATTCGAAGTTAAAATCCTCAAATTAGGTATAATAATGACTATTTTCACGTTTTTTGTGTAGTTTGATATTACGTAAATATATTCATTTTTACCAATATTTCGATACTATTTCATATAGTATCACGATATGTGATTTGGCCTTCATACTTGGTTAGATACGATAAAAATGATGCAAATACATAATTGATCAAAAAATAACCTTAAATACTTCATTTTCAATCATCTTTTTGTTTCTCGGTAAAATACTGAGTAAGATATTGAAAAATGGAGAAGTTCTGTTTTTATTGCATATATTGACGTTTCAGCCGGATTAGAACGGTTTTACGTGTACATCTTCCATCGGTAATATAAACCGAAAATCAGGAACATTTAAGTTAATTTTAAAGAAAACACATTGATTTTTATCATTTGTATTGGAAGCAACATCTTTATACGTCTTTTCTAGGGTTTAAAAAATACGAAACGTCGCTCTATGATTCGAAGTTAAAATCCTCAAATTAGGTATAAAAATGACTTTTTTCACGTTTTTTATGTAGTTTGATATAACGTAAAAATATTCATTTTTACCAATATTTCGATACTATTTCATGTAGTATCACGATATGTGATTTGGCCTTCTAATCTCAGATTTTCGCATTATATAGCATTTTAAGCAAGTTTTCTTGCATTTTGTTCCGTACTAAAAATCATCGAATTCAGCAATATTTTGACGTTTATCATCCCCTTTTCCTTTATGTGATATAAACAAAATATCATCGAATTAGGCAATATTTTGCTGTTTTTCAACGTTTTTGTCAATTTTCAGTTTATTGTTATTAATTCATTAAATATACGATAAAAATGATGCAAACACATAATTGATTAGAAATTAACCTTAAACACTTTATTTTCAATCAACTATTTGTTTCTCGTTAAAATACTGAGTAAGATATTGAAAAGGGGGTAGAAGTTCTGTTTTATTATTTATCGACGTTTCAGCCGGATTAGAGCGGTTTTACATATATATCTTCCATCGGTAATATAAACGGAAAATCAGGAACATTTTAGTTAATTCTAATGAAAACACATTGATTTTTATCATATGTATTGGAAACAACATTGTCATATGTCTTTTCTTGGATCTAAATAATACGAAACCTCGCTCTATGATTTCAAGTTAAAATCCTCAAATATGGTAATATAGTGACTTTTTTCACGTTATTCATGTAGTGTGATTTTACGTAAATATATTCGTTTTTACCAATATTTCGATACTACTTCATGTTTTCTTTCGATATGTGATTTGCCCTTCAAATCTCAGAATTTCGCAAATTTTTCATTTTTAAGCAAGTTTACTTGCATTTTGTTTTGTATTAAAAATCATCGAATTTAGCAATAATTTGACCTTTATCATCCCCTTTTCCTTTATGTGAGTTAAACAAAATATCATCGAATTACGCAATATTTTGCCGTTTTTCCACTTTTTATGAATTTTCAGTTTATTGTTATTAATTCATTGATTCGAAGTTAAAATCCTCAAATTAGGTATAATAATGACTATTTTCACGTTTTTCGTGTAGTTTGATATTACGTAAATATATTCATTTTTACCAATATTTCGATACTATTTCATATAGTATCACGATATGTGATTTGGCCTTCATACTTGGTTAGATACGATAAAAATGATGCAAATACATAATTGATCAAAAAATAACCTTAAATACTTCATTTTCAATCATGTTTTTGTTTCTCGTTAAAATACTGAGTGAGATATTGAAAAATTGAGAAGTTCTGTTTTTATTGCATATATCGACGTTTTAGCCGGATTAGAATGGTTTTACGTGTACATGTTCAATCGGTAATATAAACCGGAAATCAGGAACATTTAAGCTAATTTTAATGAAAACACATTGATTTTTATCATTTGTATTGGAAGCAACATCTTTATACGTCTTTTCTAGGGTTTAAAAAGTACGAAACGTCGCTCTATGATTCGAAGTTAAAATCCTCAAATTAGGTATAATAATGACTTTTTTCACGTTTTTCATGTAGTTTGATATTACGTAAATATATTCATTTTTACCAATATTTCAATACTATTTCATGTAGTATCACGATATGAGATTTGGCCTTTTAATCTCAGATTTTCGCATTATATAGCATCTTAAGCAAGTTTTCTTGCATTTTGTTCCGTACTAAAAGTCATCGAATTCAGCAATATTTTGACGTTTATCATCCCCTTTTCCATTATGTGATATAAACAAAATATCATCGAATTAGGCAATATTTTGCTGTTTTCAACGTTTTTGTCAAATTTCAGTTTATTGTTATTAATTCATTAAATATACGATAAAAATGATGCAAACACATAATTGATTAGAAATTAACCTTAAACACTTCATTTTCAGTCAACTATTTGTTTCTCGTTAAAATACTGAGTAAGATATTGAAAAGGGGGTAGAAGTTCTGTTTTATTGCATATATCGACGTTTCAGCCGGATTAGAGCGGTTTTACGTGTATATCTTCCATCGGTAATATAAACGGAAAATCAGGAACATTTTAGTTAATTCTAATGAAATCACATTGATTTTTATCATTTGTATTGGAAACAACATTGTCATATGTCTTTTCTTGGATCTAAATAATACGAAACCTCGCTCTATGATTTCAAGTTAAAATCCTCAAATATGGTAATATAGTGACTTTTTTCACGTTATTCATGTAGTGTGATTTTACGTAAATAAATTCGTTTTTACCAATATTTCGATACTACTTCATGTTTTCTTTCGATATGTGATTTGGCCTTCAAATCTCAGAATTTCGCAAATTTTTAATTTTTAAGCAGTTTACTTGCATTTTGTTTTGTATTAAAAATCATCGAATTTAGCAATATTTTGACCTTAATCATCCCCTTTTCCTTTATGTGAGTTAAACAAAATATCATCGAATTACGCAATATTTTGCCGTTTTTCCACTTTTTGTGAATTTTCAGTTTATTGTTAATAATTCATTGATTCGAAGTTAAAATCCTCAAATTAGGTATAATAATGACCATTTTCACGTTTTTCGTGTAGTTTGATATTACGTAAATATATTCATTTTTACCAATATTTCGATACTATTTCATATAGTATCACGATATGTGATTTGGCCTTCATACTTGGTTAGATACGATAAAAATGATGCAAATACATAATTGATCAAAAAATAACCTTAAATACTTCATTTTCAATCATCTTTTTGTTTCTCGGTAAAATACTGAGTAAGATATTGAAAAATGGAGAAGTTCTGTTTTTATTGCATATATCGACGTTTCAGCCGGATTAGAACGGTTTTACGTGTACATCTTCCATCGGTAATATAAACCGAAAATCAGGAACATTTAAGTTAATTTTAATGAAAACACATTGATTTTTATCATTTGTATTGGAAGCAACATCTTTATACGTCTTTTCTAGGGTTTAAAAAATACGAAACGTCGCTCTATGATTCGAAGTTAAAATCCTCAAATTAGGTATAAAAATGACTTTTTTCACGTTTTTCATGTAGTTTGATATAACGTAAAAATATTCATTTTTACCAATATTTCGATACTATTTCATGTAGTATCACGATATGTGATTTGGCCTTCTAATCTCAGATTTTCGCATTATATAGCATTTTAAGCAAGTTTTCTTGCATTTTGTTCCGTACTAAAAATCATCGAATTCAGCAATATTTTGCTGTTTTTCAACGTTTTTGTCAATTTTCAGTTTATTGTTATTAATTCATTAAATATACGATAAAAATGATGCAAACACATAATTGATTAGAAATTAACCTTAAACACTTCATTTTCAATCAACTATTTGTTTCTCGTTAAAATACTGAGTAAGATATTGAAAAGGGGGTAGAAGTTCTGTTTTATTGCATATATCGACGTTTCAGCCGGATTAGAGCGGTTTTACATATATATCTTCCATCGGTAATATAAACGGAAAATCAGGAGCATTTTAGTTAATTCTAATGAAAACACATTGATTTTTATCATATGTATTGGAAACAACATTGTCATATGTCTTTTCTTGGATCTAAATAATACGAAACCTCGCTCTATGATTTCAAGTTAAAACCCTCAAATATGGTAATATAGTGACTTTTTCACGTTATTCATGTAGTGGGATTTTTCGTAAATATATTCGTTTTTACCAATATTTCGATACTACTTCATGTTTTCTTTCGATATGTGATTTGGCCTTCAAATCTCAGAATTTCGCAAATTTTTAATTTTTAAGCAGTTTACTTGCATTTTGTTTTGTATTAAAAATCATCGAATTTAGCAATATTTTGACCTTAATCATCCCCTTTTCCTTTATGTGAGTTAAACAAAATATCATCGAATTACGCAATATTTTGCCGTTTTTCCACTTTTTGTGAATTTTCAGTTTATTGTTAATAATTCATTGATTCGAAGTTAAAATCCTCAATATGGTATAATAATGACTATTTTCACGTTTTTTGTGTAGTTTGATATTACGTAAATATATTCATTTTTACCAATATTTCGATACTATTTCATATAGTATCACGATATGTGATTTGGCCTTCATACTTGGTTAGATACGATAAAAATGATGCAAATACATAATTGATCAAAAAATAACCTTAAATACTTCATTTTCAATCATCTTTTTGTTTCTCGGTAAAATACTGAGTAAGATATTGAAAAATGGAGAAGTTCTGTTTTTATTGCATATATTGACGTTTCAGCCGGATTAGAACGGTTTTACGTGTACATCTTCCATCGGTAATATAAACCGAAAATCAGGAACATTTAAGTTAATTTTAAAGAAAACACATTGATTTTTATCATTTGTATTGGAAGCAACATCTTTATACGTCTTTTCTAGGGTTTAAAAAATACGAAACGTCGCTCTATGATTCGAAGTTAAAATCCTCAAATTAGGTATAAAAATGATTTTTTTCACGTTTTTCATGTAGTTTGATATAACGTAAAAATATTCATTTTTACCAATATTTCGATACTATTCCATGTAGTATCACGATATGTGATTTGGCCTTTTAATCTCAGATTTTCGCATTATATAGCATTTTAAGCAAGTTTTCTTGCATTTTGTTCCGTACTAAAAATCATCGAATTCAGCAATATTTTGCTGTTTTTCAACGTTTTTGTCAATTTTCAGTTTATTGTTATTAATTCATTAAATATACGATAAAAATGATGCAAACACATAATTGATTAGAAATTAACCTTAAACACTTCATTTTCAATCAACTATTTGTTTCTCGTTAAAATACTGAGTAAGATATTGAAAAGGGGGTAGAAGTTCTGTTTTATTGCATATATCGACGTTTCAGCCGGATTAGAGCGGTTTTACTTATATATCTTCCATCGGTAATATAAACGGAAAATCAGGAGCATTTTAGTTAATTCTAATGAAAACACATTGATTTTTATCATATGTATTGGAAACAACATTGTCATATGTATTTTCTTGGATCTAAATAATACGAAACCTCGCTCTATGATTTCAAGTTAAAATCCTCAAATATGGTAATATAGTGACTTTTTCACGTTATTCATGTAGTGGGATTTTACGTAAATATATTCGTTTTTACCAATATTTCGATACTACTTCATGTTTTCTTTCGATATGTGATTTGGCCTTCAAATCTCAGAATTTCGCAAATTTTTAATTTTTAAGCAGTTTACTTGCATTTTGTTTTGTATTAAAAATCATCGAATTTAGCAATATTTTGACCTTAATCATCCCCTTTTCCTTTATGTGAGTTAAACAAAATATCATCGAATTACGCAATATTTTGCCGTTTTTCCACTTTTTGTGAATTTTCAGTTTATTGTTAATAATTCATTGATTCGAAGTTAAAATCCTCAAATTAGGTATAATAATGACTATTTTCACGTTTTTCGTGTAGTTTGATATTACGTAAATATATTCATTTTTACCAATATTTCGATACTATTTCATATAGTATCACGATATGTGATTTGGCCTTCATACTTGGTTAGATACGATAAAAATGATGCAAATACATAATTGATCAAAAAATAACCTTAAATACTTCATTTTCAATCATCTTTTTGTTTCTCGGTAAAATACTGAGTAAGATATTGAAAAATGGAGAAGTTCTGTTTTTATTGCATATATTGACGTTTCAGCCGGATTAGAACGGTTTTACGTGTACATCTTCCATCGGTAATATAAACCGAAAATCAGGAACATTTAAGTTAATTTTAAAGAAAACACATTGATTTTTATCATTTGTATTGGAAGCAACATCTTTATACGTCTTTTCTAGGGTTTAAAAAGTATGAAACGTCGCTCTATGATTCGAAGTTAAAATCCTCAAATTAGGTATAATAATGACTTTTTTCACGTTTTTCATGTAGTTTGATATTACGTAAATATATTCATTTTTACCAATATTTCGATACTATTTCATGTAGTATCACGATATGAGATTTGGCCTTTTAATCTCAGATTTTCGCATTATATAGCATCTTAAGCAAGTTTTCTTGCATTTTGTTCCGTACTAAAAGTCATCGAATTCAGCAATATTTTGACGTTTATCATCCCCTTTTCCTTTATGTGATATAAACAAAATATCATCGAATTAGGCAATATTTTGCTGTTTTTCAACGTTTTTGTCAATTTTCAGTTTATTGTTATTAATTCATTAAATATACGATAAAAATGATGCAAGCACATAATTGATTAGAAATTAACCTTAAACACGTCATTTTCAGTCAACTATTTGTTTCTCGTTAAAATACTGAGTAAGGTATTGAAAAGGGGGTAGAAGTTCTGTTTTATTGCATATATCGACGTTTCAGCCGGATTAGAGCGGTTTTACGTGTATATCTTCCATCGGTAATATAAACGGAAAATCAGGAACATTTTAGTTAATTCTAATGAAATCACATTGATTTTTATCATTTGTATTGGAAACAACATTGTCATATGTCTTTTCTTGGATCTAAATATTACGAAACCTCGCTCTATGATTTCAAGTTAAAATCCTCAAATATGGTAATATAGTGACTTTTTTCACGTTATTCATGTAGTGTGATTTTACGTAAATATATTCGTTTTTACCAATATTTCGATACTACTTCATGTTTTCTTTCGATATGTGATTTGCCCTTCAAATCTCAGAATTTCGCAAATTTTTCATTTTTAAGCAAGTTTACTTGCATTTTGTTTTGTATTAAAAATCATCGAAATTAGCAATATTTTGACCTTTATCATCCCCTTTTCCTTTATGTGAGTTAAACAAAATATCATCGAATTACGCAATATTTTGCCGTTTTTCCACTTTTTATGAATTTTCAGTTTATTGTTATTAATTCATTGATTCGAAGTTAAAATCCTCAAATTAGCTATAATAATGACTATTTTCACGTTTTTCGTGTAGTTTGATATTACGTAAATATATTCATTTTTACCAATATTTCGATACTATTTCATGTAGTATCACGATATGTGATTTGGCCTTCATACTTGGTTAGGCACACATACGATAAAAATGATGCAAATACATAATTGATCAAAAAATAACCTTAAATACTTCATTTTCAATCATCTTTTTGTTTCTCGTTAAAATACTGAGTGAGATATTGAAAAATGGAGAAGTTCTGTTTTTATTGCATATATCGACGTTTTAGCCGGATTAGAATGGTTTTACGTGTACATGTTCAATCGGTAATATAAACCGAAAATCAGGAACATTTAAGTTAATTTTAATGAAAACACATTGATTTTTATCATTTGTATTGGAAGCAACATCTTTATACGTCTTTTCTAGGGTTTAAAAAATACGAAACGTCGCTCTATGATTCGAAGTTAAAATCCTCAAATTAGGTATAAAAATGACTTTTTTCACGTTTTTCATATAGTTTGATATAACGTAAAAATATTCATTTTTTCCAATATTTCGATACTATTTCATGTAGTATCACGATATGTGATTTGGCCTTCTAATCTCAGATTTTCGCATTATATAGCATTTTAAGCAAGTTTTCTTGCATTTTGTTCCGTACTAAAAATCATCGAATTCAGCAATATTTTGACGTTTATCATCCCCTTTTCCTTTATGTGATATAAACAAAATATCATCGAATTAGGCAATATTTTGCTGTTTTTCAAAGTTTTTGTCAATTTTCAGTTTATTGTTATTAATTCATTAAATATACGATAAAAATGATGCAAACACATAATTGATTAGAAATTAACCTTAAACACTTCATTTTCAATCAACTATTTGTTTCTCGTTAAAATACTGAGTAAGATATTGAAAAGGGGGTAGAAGTTCTGTTTTATTGCATATATCGACGTTTCAGCCGGATTAGAGCGGTTTTACATATATATCTTCCATCGGTAATATAAACGGAAAATCAGGAGCATTTTAGTTAATTCTAATGAAAACACATTGATTTTTATCATATGTATTGGAAACAACATTGTCATATGTCTTTTCTTGGATCTAAATAATACGAAACCTCGCTCTATGATTTCAAGTTAAAATCCTCAAATATGGTAATATAGTGACTTTTTTCACGTTATTCATGTAGTGGGATTTTACGTAAATATATTCGTTTTTACCAATATTTCGATACTACTTCATGTTTTCTTTCGATATGTGATTTGGCCTTCAAATCTCAGAATTTCGCAAATTTTTAATTTTTAAGCAGTTTACTTGCATTTTGTTTTGTATTAAAAATCATCGAATTTAGCAATATTTTGACCTTAATCATCCCCTTTTCCTTTATGTGAGTTAAACAAAATATCATCGAATTACGCAATATTTTGCCGTTTTTCCACTTTTTGTGAATTTTCAGTTTATTGTTAATAATTCATTGATTCGAAGTTAAAATCCTCAAATTAGGTATAATAATGACTATTTTCACGTTTTTCGTGTAGTTTGATATTACGTAAATATATTCATTTTTACCAATATTTCGATACTATTTCATATAGTATCACGATATGTGATTTGGCCTTCATACTTGGTTAGATACGATAAAAATGATGCAAATACATAATTGATCAAAAAATAACCTTAAATACTTCATTTTCAATCATCTTTTTGTTTCTCGTTAAAATACTGAGTGAGATATTGAAAAATGGAGAAGTTCTGTTTTTATTGCATATATCGACTTTTTAGCCGGATTAGAATGGTTTTACGTGTACATGTTCAATCGGTAATATAAACCGAAAATCAGGAACATTTAAGCTAATTTTAATGAAAACACATTGATTTTTATCATTTGTATTGGAAGCAACATCTTTATACGTCTTTTCTAGGGTTTAAAAAATACGAAACGTCGCTCTATGATTCGAAGTTAAAATCCTCAAATTAGGTATAAAAATGACTTTTTTCACGTTTTTCATGTAGTTTGATATAACGTAAAAATATTCATTTTTACCAATATTTCGATACTATTTCATGTAGTATCACGATATGTGATTTGGCCTTCTAATCTCAGATTTTCGCATTATATAGCATTTTAAGCAAGTTTTCTTGCATTTTGTTCCGTACTAAAAATCATCGAATTCAGCAATATTTTGACGTTTATCATCCCCTTTTCCTTTATGTGATATAAACAAAATATCATCGAATTAGGCAATATTTTGCTGTTTTTCAACGTTTTTGTCAATTTTCAGTTTATTGTTATTAATTCATTAAATATACGATAAAAATGATGCAAACACATAATTGATTAGAAATTAACCTTAAACACTTCATTTTCAATCAACTATTTGTTTCTCGTTAAAATACTGAGTAAGATATTGAAAAGGGGGTAGAAGTTCTGTTTTATTGCATATATCGACGTTTCAGCCGGATTAGAGCGGTTTTACATATATATCTTCCATCGGTAAAATAAACGGAAAATCAGGAGCATTTTAGTTAATTCTAATGAAAACACATTGATTTTTATCATATGTATTGGAAACAACATTGTCATATGTCTTTTCTTGGATCTAAATAATACGAAACCTCGCTCTATGATTTCAAGTTAAAATCCTCAAATATGGTAATATAGTGACTTTTTTCACGTTATTCATGTAGTGGGATTTTACCTAAATATATTCGTTTTTACCAATATTTCGATACTATTTCATGTTTTCTTTCGATATGTGATTTGGCCTTCAAATCTCAGAATTTCGCAAATTTTTAATTTTTAAGCAGTTTACTTGCATTTTGTTTTGTATTAAAAATCATCGAATTTAGCAATATTTTGACCTTAATCATCCCCTTTTCCTTTATGTGAGTTAAACAAAATATCATCGAATTACGCAATATTTTGCCGTTTTTCCACTTTTTGTGAATTTTCAGTTTATTGTTAATAATTCATTGATTCGAAGTTAAAATCCTCAAATTAGGTATAATAATGACTATTTTCACGTTTTTCGTGTAGTTTGATATTACGTAAATATATTCATTTTTACCAATATTTCGATACTATTTCATATAGTATCACGATATGTGATTTGGCCTTCATACTTGGTTAGATACGATAAAAATGATGCAAATACATAATTGATCAAAAAATAACCTTAAATACTTCATTTTCAATCATCTTTTTGTTTCTCGTTAAAATACTGAGTGAGATATTGAAAAATGGAGAAGTTCTGTTTTTATTGCATATATCGACTTTTTAGCCGGATTAGAATGGTTTTACGTGTACATGTTCAATCGGTAATATAAACCGAAAATCAGGAACATTTAAGCTAATTTTAATGAAAACACATTGATTTTTATCATTTGTATTGGAAGCAACATCTTTATACGTCTTTTCTAGGGTTAAAAAAATACGAAACGTCGCTCTATGATTCGAAGTTAAAATCCTCAAATTAGGTATAAAAATGACTTTTTTCACGTTTTTCATGTAGTTTGATATAACGTAAAAATATTCATTTTTACCAATATTTCGATACTATTTCATGTAGTATCACGATATGTGATTTGGCCTTCTAATCTCAGATTTTCGCATTATATAGCATTTTAAGCAAGTTTTCTTGCATTTTGTTCCGTACTAAAAATCATCGAATTCAGCAATATTTTGACGTTTATCATCCCCTTTTCCTTTATGTGATATAAACAAAATATCATCGAATTAGGCAATATTTTGCTGTTTTTCAACGTTTTTGTCAATTTTCAGTTTATTGTTATTAATTCATTAAATATACGATAAAAATGATGCAAACACATAATTGATTAGAAATTAACCTTAAACACTTCATTTTCAATCAACTATTTGTTTCTCGTTAAAATACTGAGTAAGATATTGAAAAGGGGGTAGAAGTTCTGTTTTATTGCATATATCGACGTTTCAGCCGGATTAGAGCGGTTTTATATATATATATCTTCCATCGGTAATATAAACGGAAAATCAGGAACATTTTAGTTAATTCTAATGAAAACACATTGATTTTTATCATATGTATTGGAAACAACATTGTCATATGTCTTTTCTTGGATCTAAATATTACGAAACCTCGCTCTATGATTTCAAGTTAAAATCCTCAAATATGGTAATATAGTGACTTTTTTCACGTTATTCATGTAGTGTGATTTTACCTAAATATATTCGTTTTTACCAATATTTCGATACTATTTCATATAGTATCACGATATGTGATTTGGCCTTCATACTTGGTTAGATACGATAAAAATGATGCAAATACATAATTGATCAAAAAATAACCTTAAATACTTCATTTTCAATCATCTTTTTGTTTCTCGGTAAAATACTGAGTAAGATATTGAAAAATGGAGAAGTTCTGTTTTTATTGCATATATTGACGTTTCAGCCGGATTAGAACGGTTTTACGTGTACATCTTCCATCGGTAATATAAACCGAAAATCAGGAACATTTAAGTTAATTTTAAAGAAAACACATTGATTTTTATCATTTGTATTGGAAGCAACATCTTTATACGTCTTTTCTAGGGTTTAAAAAATACGAAACGTCGCTCTATGATTCGAAGTTAAAATCCTCAAATTAGGTATAAAAATGACTTTTTTCACGTTTTTCATATAGTTTGATATAACGTAAAAATATTCATTTTTTCCAATATTTCGATACTATTTCATGTAGTATCACGATATGTGATTTGGCCTTCTAATCTCAGATTTTCGCATTATATAGCATTTTAAGCAAGTTTTCTTGCATTTTGTTCCGTACTAAAAATCATCGAATTCAGCAATATTTTGACGTTTATCATCCCCTTTTCCTTTATGTGATATAAACAAAATATCATCGAATTAGGCAATATTTTGCTGTTTTTCAACGTTTTTGTCAATTTTCAGTTTATTGTTATTAATTCATTAAATATACGATAAAAATGATGCAAACACATAATTGATTAGAAATTAACCTTAAACACTTCATTTTCAATCAACTATTTGTTTCTCGTTAAAATACTGAGTAAGATATTGAAAAGGGGGTAGAAGTTCTGTTTTATTGCATATATCGACGTTTCAGCCGGATTAGAGCGGTTTTACATATATATCTTCCATCGGTAATATAAACGGAAAATCAGGAGCATTTTAGTTAATTCTAATGAAAACACATTGATTTTTATCATATGTATTGGAAACAACATTGTCATATGTCTTTTCTTGGATCTAAATAATACGAAACCTCGCTCTATGATTTCAAGTTAAAATCCTCAAATATGGTAATATAGTGACTTTTTTCACGTTATTCATGTAGTGGGATTTTACGTAAATATATTCGTTTTTACCAATATTTCGATACTACTTCATGTTTTCTTTCGATATGTGATTTGGCCTTCAAATCTCAGAATTTCGCAAATTTTTAATTTTTAAGCAGTTTACTTGCATTTTGTTTTGTATTAAAAATCATCGAATTTAGCAATATTTTGACCTTAATCATCCCCTTTTCCTTTATGTGAGTTAAACAAAATATCATCGAATTACGCAATATTTTGCCGTTTTTCCACTTTTTGTGAATTTTCAGTTTATTGTTAATAATTCATTGATTCGAAGTTAAAATCCTCAAATTAGGTATAATAATGACTATTTTCACGTTTTTCGTGTAGTTTGATATTACGTAAATATATTCATTTTTACCAATATTTCGATACTATTTCATATAGTATCACGATATGTGATTTGGCCTTCAAACTTGGTTAGATACGATAAAAATGATGCAAATACATAATTGATCAAAAAATAACCTTAAATACTTCATTTTCAATCATCTTTTTGTTTCTCGTTAAAATACTGAGTGAGATATTGAAAAATGGAGAAGTTCTGTTTTTATTGCATATATCGACTTTTTAGCCGGATTAGAATGGTTTTACGTGTACATGTTCAATCGGTAATATAAACCGAAAATCAGGAACATTTAAGCTAATTTTAATGAAAACACATTGATTTTTATCATTTGTATTGGAAGCAACATCTTTATACGTCTTTTCTAGGGTTTAAAAAATACGAAACGTCGCTCTATGATTCGAAGTTAAAATCCTCAAATTAGGTATAAAAATGACTTTTTTCACGTTTTTCATGTAGTTTGATATAACGTAAAAATATTCATTTTTACCAATATTTCGATACTATTTCATGTAGTATCACGATATGTGATTTGGCCTTCTAATCTCAGATTTTCGCATTATATAGCATTTTAAGCAAGTTTTCTTGCATTTTGTTCCGTACTAAAAATCATCGAATTCAGCAATATTTTGACGTTTATCATCCCCTTTTCCTTTATGTGATATAAACAAAATATCATCGAATTAGGCAATATTTTGCTGTTTTTCAACGTTTTTGTCAATTTTCAGTTTATTGTTATTAATTCATTAAATATACGATAAAAATGATGCAAACACATAATTGATTAGAAATTAACCTTAAACACTTCATTTTCAATCAACTATTTGTTTCTCGTTAAAATACTGAGTAAGATATTGAAAAGGGGGTAGAAGTTCTGTTTTATTGCATATATCGACGTTTCAGCCGGATTAGAGCGGTTTTACATATATATCTTCCATCGGTAAAATAAACGGAAAATCAGGAGCATTTTAGTTAATTCTAATGAAAACACATTGATTTTTATCATATGTATTGGAAACAACATTGTCATATGTCTTTTCTTGGATCTAAATAATACGAAACCTCGCTCTATGATTTCAAGTTAAAATCCTCAAATATGGTAATATAGTGACTTTTTTCACGTTATTCATGTAGTGGGATTTTACGTAAATATATTCGTTTTTACCAATATTTCGATACTATTTCATGTTTTCTTTCGATATGTGATTTGGCCTTCAAATCTCAGAATTTCGCAAATTTTTAATTTTTAAGCAGTTTACTTGCATTTTGTTTTGTATTAAAAATCATCGAATTTAGCAATATTTTGACCTTAATCATCCCCTTTTGAGTTAAACAAAATATCATCGAATTACGCAATATTTTGCCGTTTTTCCACTTTTTGTGAATTTTCAGTTTATTGTTAATAATTCATTGATTCGAAGTTAAAATCCTCAAATTAGGTATAATAATGACTATTTTCACGTTTTTCGTGTAGTTTGATATTACGTAAATATATTAATTTTTACCAATATTTCGATACTATTTCATATAGTATCACGATATGTGATTTGGCCTTCAAACTTGGTTAGATACGATAAAAATGATGCAAATACATAATTGATCAAAAAATAACCTTAAATACTTCATTTTCAATCATCTTTTTGTTTCTCGTTAAAATACTGAGTGAGATATTGAAAAATGGAGAAGTTCTGTTTTTATTGCATATATCGACTTTTTAGCCGGATTAGAATGGTTTTACGTGTACATGTTCAATCGGTAATATAAACCGAAAATCAGGAACATTTAAGCTAATTTTAATGAAAACACATTGATTTTTATCATTTGTATTGGAAGCAACATCTTTATACGTCTTTTCTAGGGTTTAAAAAATACGAAACGTCGCTCTATGATTCGAAGTTAAAATCCTCAAATTAGGTATAAAAATGACTTTTTTCACGTTTTTCATGTAGTTTGATATAACGTAAAAATATTCATTTTTACCAATATTTCGATACTATTTCATGTAGTATCACGATATGTGATTTGGCCTTCTAATCTCAGATTTTCGCATTATATAGCATTTTAAGCAAGTTTTCTTGCATTTTGTTCCGTACTAAAAATCATCGAATTCAGCAATATTTTGACGTTTATCATCCCCTTTTCCTTTATGTGATATAAACAAAATATCATCGAATTAGGCAATATTTTGCTGTTTTTCAACGTTTTTGTCAATTTTCAGTTTATTGTTATTAATTCATTAAATATACGATAAAAATGATGCAAACACATAATTGATTAGAAATTAACCTTAAACACTTCATTTTCAATCAACTATTTGTTTCTCGTTAAAATACTGAGTAAGATATTGAAAAGGGGGTAGAAGTTCTGTTTTATTGCATATATCGACGTTTCAGCCGGATTAGAGCGGTTTTACATATATATCTTCCATCGGTAAAATAAACGGAAAATCAGGAGCATTTTAGTTAATTCTAATGAAAACACATTGATTTTTATCATATGTATTGGAAACAACATTGTCATATGTCTTTTCTTGGATCTAAATAATACGAAACCTCGCTCTATGATTTCAAGTTAAAATCCTCAAATATGGTAATATAGTGACTTTTTTCACGTTATTCATGTAGTGGGATTTTACGTAAATATATTCGTTTTTACCAATATTTCGATACTATTTCATGTTTTCTTTCGATATGTGATTTGGCCTTCAAATCTCAGAATTTCGCAAATTTTTAATTTTTAAGCAGTTTACTTGCATTTTGTTTTGTATTAAAAATCATCGAATTTAGCAATATTTTGACCTTAATCATCCCCTTTTCCTTTATGTGAGTTAAACAAATTATCATCGAATTACGCAATATTTTGCCGTTTTTCCACTTTTTGTGAATTTTCAGTTTATTGTTAATAATTCATTGATTCGAAGTTAAAATCCTCAAATTAGGTATAATAATGACTATTTTCACGTTTTTCGTGTAGTTTGATATTACGTAAATATATTCATTTTTACCAATATTTCGATACTATTTCATGTAGTATCACGATATGTGATTTGGCCTTCATACTTGGTTAGGCACACATACGATAAAAATGATGCAAATACATAATTGATAAAAAAATAACCTTAAATACTTCATTTTCAATCTTCTTTTTGTTTCTCGTTAAAATACTGAGTGAGATATTGAAAAATGGAGAAGTTCTGTTTTTATTGCATATATCGACGTTCTAGCCGGATTAGAATGGTTTTACGTGTACATGTTCAATCGGTAATATAAACCGAAAATCAGGAACATTTAAGTTAATTTTAATGAAAACACATTGATTTTTATCATTTGTATTGGAAGCAACATCTTTATACGTCTTTTCTAGGGTTTAAAAAATACGAAACGTCGCTCTATGATTCGAAGTTAAAATCCTCAAATTAGGTATAAAAATGACTTTTTTCACGTTTTTCATATAGTTTGATATAACGTAAAAATATTCATTTTTACCAATATTTCGATACTATTTCATGTAGTATCACGATATGTGATTTGGCCTTCTAATCTCAGATTTTCGCATTATATAGCATTTTAAGCAAGTTTTCTTGCATTTTGTTCCGTACTAAAAATCATCGAATTCAGCAATATTTTGACGTTTATCATCCCCTTTTCCTTTATGTGATATAAACAAAATATCATCGAATTAGGCAATATTTTGCTGTTTTTCAACGTTTTTGTCAATTTTCAGTTTATTGTTATTAATTCATTAAATATACGATAAAAATGATGCAAACACATAATTGATTAGAAATTAACCTTCAACACTTCACTTTCAATCAACTATTTGTTTCTCGTTAAAATACTGAGTAAGATATTGAAAAGGGGGTAGAAGTTCTGTTTTATTGCATATATCGACGTTTCAGCCGGATTAGAGCGGTTTTACATATATATCTTCCATCGGTAATATAAACGGAAAATCAGGAGCATTTTAGTTAATTCTAATGAAAACACATTGATTTTTATCATATGTATTGGAAACAACATTGTCATATGTCTTTTCTTGGATCTAAATAATACGAAACCTCGCTCTATGATTTCAAGTTAAAATCCTCAAATATGGTAATATAGTGACTTTTTTCACGTTATTCATGTAGTGTGATTTTACGTAAATATATTCGTTTTTACCAATATTTCGATACTACTTCATGTTTTCTTTCGATATGTGATTTGGCCTTCAAATCTCAGAATTTCGCAAATTTTTAATTTTTAAGCAGTTTACTTGCATTTTGTTTTGTATTAAAAATCATCGAATTTAGCAATATTTTGACCTTTATCATCCCCTTTTCCTTTATGTGAGTTAAACAAAATATCATCGAATTACGCAATATTTTGCCGTTTTTCCACTTTTTGTGAATTTTCAGTTTATTGTTATTAATTCATTGATTCGAAGTTAAAATCCTCAAATTAGGTATAATAATGACTATTTTCACGTTTTTCGTGTAGTTTGATATTACGTAAATATATTCATTTTTACCAATATTTCGATACTATTTCATATAGTATCACGATATGTGATTTGGCCTTCATACTTGGTTAGATACGATAAAAATGATGCAAATACATAATTGATCAAAAAATAACCTTAAATACTTCATTTTCAATCATCTTTTTGTTTCTCGGTAAAATACTGAGTAAGATATTGAAAAATGGAGAAGTTCTGTTTTTATTGCATATATTGACGTTTCAGCCGGATTAGAACGGTTTTTCGTGTACATCTTCCATCGGTAATATAAACCGAAAATCAGGAACATTTAAGTTAATTTTAAAGAAAACACATTGATTTTTATCATTTGTATTGGAAGCAACATCTTTATACGTCTTTTCTAGGGTTTAAAAAGTATGAAACGTCGCTCTATGATTCGAAGTTAAAATCCTCAAATTAGGTATAATAATGACTTTTTTCACGTTTTTCATGTAGTTTGATATTACGTAAATATATTCATTTTTACCAATATTTCGATACTATTTCATGTAGTATCACGATATGAGATTTGGCCTTTTAATCTCAGATTTTCGCATTATATAGCATTTTAAGCAAGTTTTCTTGCATTTTGTTCCGTACTAAAAATCATCGAATTCAGCAATATTTTGACGTTTATCATCCCCTTTTCCTTTATGTGATATAAACAAAATATCATCGAATTAGGCAATATTTTGCTGTTTTTCAACGTTTTTGTCAATTTTCAGTTTATTGTTATTAATTCATTAAATATACGATAAAAATGATGCAAACACATAATTGATTAGAAATTAACCTTAAACACGTCATTTTCAGTCAACTATTTGTTTCTCGTTAAAATACTGAGTAAGATATTGAAAAGGGGGTAGAAGTTCTGTTTTATTGCATATATCGACGTTTCAGCCGGATTAGAGCGGTTTTACGTGTATATCTTCCATCGGTAATATGAACGGAAAATCAGGAACATTTTAGTTAATTCTAATGAAATCACATTGATTTTTATCATTTGTATTGGAAACAACATTGTCATATGTCTTTTCTTGGATCTAAATATTACGAAACCTCGCTCTATGATTTCAAGTTAAAATCCTCAAATATGGTAATATAGTGACTTTTTTCACGTTATTCATGTAGTGCGATTTTACCTAAATATATTCGTTTTTACCAATATTTCGATACTACTTCATGTTTTCTTTCGATATGTGATTTGGCCTTCAAATCTCAGAATTTCGCAAATTTTTAATTTTTAAGCAGTTTACTTGCATTTTGTTTTGTATTAAAAATCATCGAATTTAGCAATATTTTGACCTTAATCATCCCCTTTTCCTTTATGTGAGTTAAACAAAATATCATCGAATTACGCAATATTTTGCCGTTTTTCCACTTTTTGTGAATTTTCAGTTTATTGTTAATAATTCATTGATTCGAAGTTAAAATCCTCAAATTAGGTATAATAATGACTATTTTCACGTTTTTCGTGTAGTTTGATATTACGTAAATATATTCATTTTTACCAATATTTCGATACTATTTCATGTAGTATCACGATATGTGATTTGGCCTTCATACTTGGTTAGGCACACATACGATAAAAATGATGCAAATACATAATTGATCAAAAAATAACCTTAAATACTTCATTTTCAATCATCTTTTTGTTTCTCGTTAAAATACTGAGTGAGATATTGAAAAATGGAGAAGTTCTGTTTTTATTGCATATATCGACGTTTTAGCCGGATTAGAATGGTTTTACGTGTACATGTTCAATCGGTAATATAAACCGAAAATCAGGAACATTTAAGTTAATTTTAATGAAAACACATTGATTTTTATCATTTGTATTGGAAGCAACATCTTTATACGTCTTTTCTAGGGTTTAAAAAATACGAAACGTCGCTCTATGATTCGAAGTTAAAATCCTCAAATTAGGTATAATAATGACTTTTTTCACGTTTTTCATGTGGTTTGATATTACTTAAATATATTAATTTGTACCAATATTTCGATACTATTTCATGTAGTATCACGATATTTGGTTTGGCCTTCTAATCTCAGATTTTCGCATTATATAGCATTTTAAGCAAGTTTTCATGCATTTTGTTCCGTACTAAAAATCATCGAATTCACCAATATTTTGACGTTTATCATCCCCTTTTCCTTTATGTGATATAAACAAAATATCATCGAATTATGCAATATTTTGCTGTTTTTCAACGTTTTTGTCAATTTTCAGTTTATTGTTATTAATTCATTAAATATACGATAAAAATGATGCAAACATATAATTGATTAGAAATTAACCTTAAACACTTCATTTTCAATCAACTATTTGTTTCTCGTTAAAATACTGAGTAAGATATTGAAAAGGGGGTAGAAGTTCTGTTTTTTTGCATATATCGACGTTTCAGCCGGATTAGAGCGGTTTTACATATATATCTTCCATCGGTAATATAAACGGAAAATCAGGAACATTTTAGTTAATTCTAATGAAAACACATTGATTTTTATCATATGTATTGGAAACAACATTGTCATATGTCTTTTCTTGGATCTAAATAATACGAAACCTTGCTCTATGATTTCAAGTTATAATCCTCAAATATGGTAATATAGTGACTTTTTTCACGTTATTCATGTAGTGTAATTTTACGTAAATATATTCGTTTTTACCAATATTTCGATACTACTTCATGTTTTCTTTCGATATGTGATTTGGCCTTCAAATCTCAGAATTTCGCAAATTTTTAATTTTTAAGCAGTTTACTTGCATTTTGTTTTGTATTAAAAATCATGGAATTTAGCAATATTTTGACCTTTATCATCCCCTTTTCCTTTATGTGAGTTAAACAAAATATCATCGAATTACGCAATATTTTGCCGTTTTTCCTCTTTTTGTGAATTTTCAGTTTATTGTTATTAATTCATTGATTCGAAGTTAAAATCCTCAAATTAGGTATAATAATGACTATTTTCACGTTTTTCGTGTAGTTTGATATTACGTAAATATATTCATTTTTACCAATATTTCGATACTATTTCATATAGTATCACGATATGTGATTTGGCCTTCATACTTGGTTAGATACGATAAAAATGATGCAAATACATAATTGATCAAAAAATAACCTTAAATACTTCATTTTCAATCATCTTTTTGTTTCTCGGTAAAATACTGAGTAAGATATTGAAAAATGGAGAAGTTCTGTTTTTATTGCATATATCGACGTTTCAGCCGGATTAGAACGGTTTTACGTGTACATCTTCCATCGGTAATATAAACCGAAAATCAGGAACATTTAAGTTAATTTTAATGAAAACACATTGATTTTTATCATTTGTATTGGAAGCAACATCTTTATACGTCTTTTGTAGGGTTTAAAAAGTACGAAACGTCGCTCTATGATTCGA
Source organism: Procambarus clarkii (assembly GCF_040958095.1). Lineage (NCBI taxonomy): Eukaryota > Metazoa > Arthropoda > Malacostraca > Decapoda > Cambaridae > Procambarus > Procambarus clarkii. The sequence goes on from NW_027189394.1 coordinate 155,349, forward strand.
AGTTAAAATCCTCAAATTAGGTATAATAATGACGTTTTTCACGTTTTTCATGTAGTTTGATATTACGTAAATATATTCATTTATACCAATATTTCGATACTATTTTATGTAGTATCACGATATGAGATTTGGCCTTTTAATCTCAGATTTTCGCATTATATAGCATCTTAAGCAAGTTTTCTTGCATTTTGTTCCGTACTAAAAGTCATCGAATTCAGCAATATTTTGACGTTTATCATCCCCTTTTCCTTTATGTGATATAAACAAAATATCATCGAATTAGGCAATATTTTGCTGTTTTTCAACGTTTTTGTCAATTTTCAGTTTATTGTTATTAATTCATTAAATATACGATAAAAATGATGCAAACACATAATTGATTAGAAATTAACCTTAAACACTTCATTTTCAATCAACTATTTGTTTCTCGTTAAAATACTGAGTAAGATATTGAAAAGGGGGTAAAAGTTCTGTTTTATTGCATATATCGACGTTTCAGCCGGATTAGAGCGGTTTTACATATATATCTTCCATCGGTAATATAAACGGAAAATCAGGAACATTTTAGTTAATTCTAATGAAAAAACATTGATTTTTATCATATGTATTGGAAACAACATTGTCATATGTCTTTTCTTGGATCTAAATAATACGAAACCTTGCTCTATGATTTCAAGTTAAAATCCTCAAATATGGTAAAATAGTGACTTTTTTCACGTTATTCATGTAGTGTGATTTTACGTAAATATATTCGTTTTTACCAATATTTCGATACTACTTCATGTTTTCTTTCGATATGTGATTTGGCCTTCAAATCTCAGAATTTCGCAAATTTGTAATTTTTAAGCAGTTTACTTGCATTTTGTTTTGTATTAAAAATCATCGAATTTAGCAATATTTTGACCTTTATCATCCCCTTTTCCTTTATGTGAGTTAAACAAAATATCATCGAATTACGCAATATTTTGCCGTTTTTCCACTTTTTGTGAATTTTCAGTTTATTGTTATTAATTCATTGATTCGAAGTTAAAATCCTCAAATTAGGTATAATAATGACTATTTTCACGTTTTTCGTGTAGTTTGATATTACGTAAATATATTCATTTTTACCAATATTTCGATACTATTTCATTTAGTATCACGATATGTGATTTGGCCTTCATACTTGGTTAGATACGATAAAAATGATGCAAATACATAATTGATCAAAAAATAACCTTAAATACTTCATTTTCAATCATCTTTTTGTTTCTCGGTAAAATACTGAGTAAGATATTGAAAAATGGAGAAGTTCTGTTTTTATTGCATATATCGACGTTTCAGCCGGATTAGAACGGTTTTACGTGTACATCTTCCATCGGTAATATAAACCGAAAATCAGGAACATTTAAGTTAATTTTAAAGAAAACACATTGATTTTTATCATTTGTATTGGAAGCAACATCTTTATACGTCTTTTCTAGGGTTTAAAAAGTATGAAACGTCGCTCTATGATTCGAAGTTAAAATCCTCAAATTAGGTATAATAATGACTTTTTTCACGTTTTTCATGTAGTTTGATATTACGTAAATATATTCATTTTTACCAATATTTCGATACTATTTCATGTAGTATCACGATATGAGATTTGGCCTTTTAATCTCAGATTTTCGCATTATATAGCATCTTAAGCAAGTTTTCTTGCATTTTGTTCCGTACTAAAAGTCATCGAATTCAGCAATATTTTGACGTTTATCATCCCCTTTTCCTTTATGTGATATAAACAAAATATCATCGAATTAGGCAATATTTTGCTGTTTTTCAACGTTTTTGTCAATTTTCAGTTTATTGTTATTAATTCATTAAATATACGATAAAAATGATGCAAACACATAATTGATTAGAAATTAACCTTAAACACGTCATTTTCAGTCAACTATTTGTTTCTCGTTAAAATACTGAGTAAGATATTGAAAAGGGGGTAGAAGTTCTGTTTTATTGCATATATCGACGTTTCAGCCGGATTAGAGCGGTTTTACGTGTATATCTTCCATCGGTAATATAAACGGAAAATCACGAACATTTTAGTTAATTCTAATGAAATCACATTGATTTTTATCATTTGTATTGGAAACAACATTGTCATATGTCTTTTCTTGGATCTAAATAATACGAAACCTCGCTCTATGATTTCAAGTTAAAATCCTCAAATATGGTAATATAGTGACTTTTTTCACGTTATTCATGTAGTGTGATTTTACGTAAATATATTCGTTTTTACCAATATTTCGATACTACTTCATGTTTTCTTTCGATATGTGATTTGCCCTTCAAATCTCCGAATTTCGAAAAATTTTCATTTTTAAGCAAGTTTACTTGCATTTTGTTTTGTATTAAAAATCATCGAATTTAGCAATATTTTGACGTTTATCATCCCCTTTTCCTTTATGTGAGTTAAACAAAATATCATCGAATTACGCAATATTTTGCCGTTTTTCCACTTTTTATGAATTTTCAGTTTATTGTTATTAATTCATTGATTCGAAGTTAAAATCCTCAAATTAGGTATAATAATGACTATTTTCACGTTTTTCGTGTAGTTTGATATTACGTAAATATATTCATTTTTACCAATATTTCGATACTATTTCATGTAGTATCACGATATGTGATTTGGCCTTCATACTTGGTTAGGCACACATTCGATAAAAATGATGCAAATACATAATTAATCAAAAAATAACCTTAAATACTTCATTTTCAGTCATCTTTTTGTTTCTCGTTAAAATACTGAGTAAGATATTGAAAAACGGAGAAGTTCTGTTTTTATTGCATATATCGACGTTTTAGCCGGATTAGAATGGTTTTACGTGTACATGTTCAATCGGTAATATAAACCGAAAATCAGGAACATTTAAGTTAATTTTAATGAAAACACATTGATTTTTATCATTTGTATTGGAAGCAACATCTTTATACGTCTTTTCTAGGGTTTAAAAAATACGAAACGTCGCTCTATGATTCGAAGTTAAAATCCTCAAATTAGGTATAATAATGACTTTTTTCACGTTTTTCATGTGGTTTGATATTACTTAAATATATTCATTTTTACCAATATTTCGATACTATTTCATGTAGTATCACGATATTTGGTTTGGCCTTCTAATCTCAGATTTTCGCATTATATAGCATTTTTAAGCATTTTAAGAAACATGCATTTTGTTTCGTACTAAAAATCATCGAATTCAGCAATATTTTGACGTTTATCATCCCCTTTTCCTTTATGTGATATAAACAAAATATCATCGAATTAGGCAATATTTTGCTGTTTTTCAACGTTTTTGTCAATTTTCAGTTTATTGTTATTAATACATTAAATATACGATAAAAATGATGCAAACACATAATTGATTAGAAATTAACCTTAAACACTTCATTTTCAGTCAACTATTTGTTTCTCGTTAAAATACTGAGTAAGATATTGAAAAGGGGGTAGAAGTTCTGTTTTATTGCATATATCGACGTTTCAGCCGGATTAGAGCGGTTTTACGTACATACCTTCCATCGGTAATATAAACGGAAAATCAGGAACATTTTAGTTAATTCTAATGAAAACACATTGATTTTTATCATTTGTATTGGAAACAACATTGTCATATGTCTTTTCTTGGATCTAAATAATACGAATCTTCGCTTTATGATTTCAAGTTAAAATCTTCAAATATGGTAATATAGTGACTTTTTTCACGTTATTCATGTAGTGTGATTTTACGTAAATATATTCGTTTTTCCCAATATTTCGATACTACTTCATGTTTTCTTTCGATATGTGATTTGGCCTTCAAATCTCAGAATTTCGCAAATTTTTCATTTTTAAGCAAGTTTACTTGCATTTTGTTTTGTATTAAAAATCATCGAATTTAGCAATATTTTGACCTCTATCATCCCCTTTTCCTTTATGTGAGTTTAACAAAATATCATCGAATTACGCAATATTTTGCCGTTTTTCCACTTTTTGTGAATTTTCAGTTTATTGTTATTAATTCATTGATTCGAAGTTAAAATCCTCAAATTAGGTATAATAATGACTATTTTCACGTTTTCGTGTAGTTTCATATTACGTAAATATATTCATTTTTACCAATATTTCGATACTATTTCATGTAGTATCACGATATGTGATTTGGCCTTCATACTTGGTTAGGCACACATACGATAAAAATGATGCAAATACATAATTGATCAAAAAATAACCTTAAATACTTCATTTTCAATCATCTTTTTGTTTCTCGTTAAAATACTGAGTAAGATATTGAAAAATGGAGAAGTTCTGTTTATATTGCATATATCGACGTTTCAGCCGGATTAGAACGGTTTTAAGTGTACATCTTCCATCGGTAATATAAACTGAAAATCAGGAACATTTAAGTTAATTTTAATGAAAACACATTGATTTTTATCATTTGTATTGGAAGCAACATCTTTATACGTCTTTTCTAGGGTTTAAAAAATACGAAACGTCGCTCTATGATTCGAAGTTAAAATCCTCAAATTAGGTATAATAATGACTTTTTTCACGTTTTTCATGTGGTTTGATATTACTTAAATATATTCATTTTTACCATTATTTCGATACTATTTCATGTAGTATCACGATATGTGGTTTGGCCATCTAATCTCAGATTTTCGCATTATATAGCATTTTAAGCAAGTTTTCTTGCATTTTGTTCCGTACTTAAAATCATCGAATTCACCAATATTTTGACGTTTATCATCCCCTTTTCCTTTATGTGATATAAACAAAACATCATCGAATTATGCAATATTTTGCTGTTTTTCAACGTTTTTGTCAATTTTCAGTTTATTGTTATTAATTCATTATATATACGATAAAAATGATGCAAACACATAATTGATTAGAAATTAACCTTAAAAACTTCATTTTCAATCAACTATTTGTTTCTTGTTAAAATACTGAGTAAGATATTGAAAAGGGGGTAGAAGTTCTGTTTTATTGCATATATCGACGTTTCAGCCGGATTAGAGCGGTTTTACATATATATCTTCCATCGGAAATATAAACGGAAAATCAGGAACATTTTAGTTAATTCTAATGAAAACACATTGATTTTTATCATATGTATTGGAAACAACATTGTCATATGTCTTTTCTTGGATCTAAATAATACGAAACCTTGCTCTATGATTTCAAGTTAAAATCCTCAAATATGGTAATATAGTGACTTTTTTCACGTTATTCATGTAGTGTGATTTTACGTAAATATATTCGTTTTTACCAATATTTCGATACTACTTCATGTTTTCTTTCGATATGTCATTTGCCCTTCAGATCTCAGAATTTTGCAAAATTTTCATTTTTAAGCAAGTTTACTTGCATTTTGTTTTGTATTAAAAATCATCGAATTTAGCAATATTTTGACCTTTATCATCCCCTTTTCCTTTATGTGAGTTAAACAAAATATCATCGAATTACGCAATATTTTGCCGTTTTTCCACTTTTTATGAATTTTCAGTTTATTGTTATTAATTCATTGATACGAAGTTAAAATCCTCAAATTAGGTATAATAATGACTATTTTCACGTTTTTCGTGTAGTTTGATATTACGTAAATATATTCATTTTTACCAATATTTCGATACTATTTCATGTAGTATCACGATATGTGATTTGGCTTTCATACTTGGTTAGGCACACATACGATAAAAATGATGCAAATACATAATTGATCAAAAAATAACCTTAAATACTTCATTTTCAATCATCTTTTTGTTTCTCGTTAAAATACTGAGTGAGATATTGAAAAATGGAGAAGTTCTGTTTTTATTGCATATATCGACGTTTTAGCCGGATTAGAATGGTTTTACGTGTTCATGTTCAATAGGTAATATAAACCGAAAATCAGGAACATTTAAGTTAATTTTAATGAAAACACATTGATTTTTATCATTTGTATTGGAAGCAACATCTTTATACGTCTTTTCTAGGGTTTAAAAAATACGAAACGTCGCTCTATGATTCGAAGTTAAAATCCTCAAATTAGGTATAAAAATGACTTTTTCACGTTTTTCATGTAGTTTGATATAACGTAAAAATATTCATTTTTACCAATATTTCGATACTATTTCATGTAGTATCACGATAAGTGATTTGGCCTTCTAATCTCAGATTTTCGCATTATTTAGCATTTTAAGCAAGTTTTCTTGCATTTTGTTCCGTACTAAAAATCATCGAATTCAGCAATATTTTGACGTTTATCATCCCCTTTTCCTTTATGTGATATAAACAAAATATCATCGAATTAGGCAATATTTTGCTGTTTTTCAACGTTTTTGTCAATTTTCAGTTTATTGTTATTAATACATTAAATATACGATAAAAATGATGCAAACACATAATTGATTAGAAATTAACCTTAAACACTTCATTTTCAGTCAACTATTTGTTTCTCGTTAAAATACTGAGTAAGATATTGAAAAGGGGGTAGAAGTTCTGTTTTATTGCATATATCGACGTTTCAGCCGGATTAGAGCGGTTTTACGTATATACCTTCCATCGGTAATATAAACGGAAAATCAGGAACATTTTAGTTAATTCTAATGAAAACACATTGATTTTTATCATTTGTATTGGAAACAACATTGTCATATGTCTTTTCTTGGATCTAAATAATACGAATCTTCGCTTTATGATTTCAAGTTAAAATCTTCAAATATGGTAATATAGTGACTTTTTTCACGTTATTCATGTAGTGTGATTTTACGTAAATATATTCGTTTTTCCCAATATTTCGATACTACTTCATGTTTTCTTTCGATATGTGATTTGGCCTTCAAATCTCAGAATTTCGCAAATTTTTCATTTTTAAGCAAGTTTACTTGCATTTTGTTTTGTATTAAAAATCATCGAATTTAGCAATATTTTGACCTCTATCATCCCCTTTTCCTTTATGTGAGTTTAACAAAATATCATCGAATTACGCAATATTTTGCCGTTTTTCCACTTTTTGTGAATTTTCAGTTTATTGTTATTAATTCATTGATTCGAAGTTAAAATCCTCAAATTAGGTATAATAATGACTATTTTCACGTTTTCGTGTAGTTTCATATTACGTAAATATATTCATTTTTACCAATATTTCGATACTATTTCATGTAGTATCACGATATGTGATTTGGCCTTCATACTTGGTTAGGCACACATACGATAAAAATGATGCAAATACATAATTGATCAAAAAATAACCTTAAATACTTCATTTTCAATCATCTTTTTGTTTCTCGTTAAAATACTGAGTAAGATATTGAAAAATGGAGAAGTTCTGTTTATATTGCATATATCGACGTTTCAGCCGGATTAGAACGGTTTTAAGTGTACATCTTCCATCGGTAATATAAACTGAAAATCAGGAACATTTAAGTTAATTTTAATGAAAACACATTGATTTTTATCATTTGTATTGGAAGCAACATCTTTATACGTCTTTTCTAGGGTTTAAAAAATACGAAACGTCGCTCTATGATTCGAAGTTAAAATCCTCAAATTAGGTATAATAATGACTTTTTTCACGTTTTTCATGTGGTTTGATATTACTTAAATATATTCATTTTTACCATTATTTCGATACTATTTCATGTAGTATCACGATATGTGGTTTGGCCATCTAATCTCAGATTTTCGCATTATATAGCATTTTAAGCAAGTTTTCTTGCATTTTGTTCCGTACTTAAAATCATCGAATTCACCAATATTTTGACGTTTATCATCCCCTTTTCCTTTATGTGATATAAACAAAATATCATCGAATTATGCAATATTTTGCTGTTTTTCAACGTTTTTGTCAATTTTCAGTTTATTGTTATTAATTCATTATATATACGATAAAAATGATGCAAACACATAATTGATTAGAAATTAACCTTAAAAACTTCATTTTCAATCAACTATTTGTTTCTTGTTAAAATACTGAGTAAGATATTGAAAAGGGGGTAGAAGTTCTGTTTTATTGCATATATCGACGTTTCAGCCGGATTAGAGCGGTTTTACATATATATCTTCCATCGGAAATATAAACGGAAAATCAGGAACATTTTAGTTAATTCTAATGAAAACACATTGATTTTTATCATATGTATTGGAAACAACATTGTCATATGTCTTTTCTTGGATCTAAATAATACGAAACCTTGCTCTATGATTTCAAGTTAAAATCCTCAAATATGGTAATATAGTGACTTTTTTCACGTTATTCATGTAGTGTGATTTTACGTAAATATATTCGTTTTTACCAATATTTCGATACTACTTCATGTTTTCTTTCGATATGTGATTTGGCCTTCAAATCTCAGAATTTCGCTAATTTTTAATTTTTAAGCAGTTTACTTGCATTTTGTTTTGTATTAAAAATCATCGAATTTAGCAATATTTTGACCTTTATCATCCCCTTTTCCTTGATGTGAGTTAAACAAAATATCATCAAATTACGCAATATTTTGCCGTTTTTCCACTTTTTGTGAATTTTCAGTTTATTGTAATTAATTCATTGATTCGAAGTTAAAATCCTCAAATTAGGTATAATAATGACTATTTTCACGTTTTTCGTGTAGTTTGATATTACGTAAATATATTCATTTTTACCAATATTTCGATACTATTTCATATAGTATCACGATATGTGATTTGGCCTTCATACTTGGTTAGATACGATAAAAATGATGTAAATACATAATTGATCAAAAAATAACCTTAAATACTTCATTTTCAATCATCTTTTTGTTTCTCGTTAAAATACTGAGTAAGATATTAAAAAATGGAGAAGTTCTGTTTATATTGCATATATCGACGTTTCAGCCGGATTAGAAAGGTTTTACGTGTACATCTTCCATCGGTAATATAAACCGAAAATCAGGATCATTTAAGTTAATTTTAATGAAAACACATTGATTTTTATCATTTGTATTGGAAGCAACATCTTTATACGTCTTTTCTAGGGTTTAAACAATACGAAACGTCGCTCTATGATTCGAAGTTAAAATCCTCAAATTAGGTATAATAATGACTTTTTTCACGTTTTTCATGTAGTTTCATATTACGTAAATATATTCATTTTTACCAATATTTCGATACTATTTCATGTAGTATCACGATATGTGATTTGGCCTTCTAATCTCAGATTTTCGCATTATATAGCATTTTAAGCAAGTTTTCTTGCATTTTGTTCCGTACTAAAAATCATCGAATTCAGCAATATTTTGACGTTTATCATCCCCTTTTCCTTTATGTGATATAAACAAAATATCATCGAATTAGGCAATATTTTGCTGTTTTTCAACGTTTTTGTCAATTTTCAGTTTATTGTTATTAATTCATTAAATATACGATAAAAATGATGCAAACACATAATTGATTAGAAATTAACCTTAAACACTTCATTTTCAGTCAACTATTTGTTTCTCGTTAAAATACTGAGTAAGATATTGAAAAGGGGGTAGAAGTTCTGTTTTATTGCATATATCGACGTTTCAGCCGGATTAGAGCGGTTTTACGTATATATCTTCCATCGGTAATATAAACGGAAAATCAGGAACATTTTAGTTAATTCTAATGAAAACACATTGATTTTTATCATTTGTATTGGAAACAACATTGTCATATGTCTTTTCTTGGATCTAAATAATACGAAACCTCGCTCTATGATTTCAAGTTAAAATCCTCAAATATGGTAATATAGTGACTTTTTTCACGTTATTCATGTAGTGTGATTTTACGTAAATATATTCGTTGTTACCAATATTTCGATACTACTTCATGTTTTCTTTCGATATGTGATTTGGCCTTCAAATCTCAGAATTTCGCAAATTTTTCATTTTTAAGCAAGTTTACTTGCATTTTGTTTTGTATTAAAAATCATCGAATTTAGCAATATTTTGACCTTTATCATCCCCTTTTCCTTTATGTGAGTTAAACAAAATATCATCGAATTACGCAATATTTTGCCGTTTTTCCACTTTTTGTGAATTTTCAGTTTATTGTTATTAATTCATTGATTCGAAGTTAAAATCCTCAAATTAGGTATAATAATGACTATTTTCACGTTTTTCGTGTAGTTTGATATTACGTAAATATATTCATTTTTACCAATATTTCGATACTATTTCATGTAGTATCACGATATGTGATTTGGCCTTCATACTTGGTTTGGCACACATACGATAAAAATGATGCAAATACATAATTGATCAAAAAATAACCTTAAATACTTCATTTTCAATCATCTTTTTGTTTCTCGTTAAAATACTGAGTAAGATATTAAAAAATGGAGAAGTTCTGTTTATATTGCATATATCGACGTTTCAGCCGGATTAGAAAGGTTTTACGTGTACAACTTCCATCGGTAATATAAACCGAAAATCAGGAACATTTAAGTTAATTTTAATGAAAACACATTGATTTTTATCATTTGTATTGGAAGCAACATCTTTATACGTCTTTTCTAGCGTTTAAACAATACGAAACGTCGCTCTATGATTCGAAGTTAAAATCCTCAAATTAGGTATAATAATGACTTTTTTCACGTTTTGCATGTAGTTTGATATTACGTAAATATATTCATTTTTACCAATATTTCGATACTATTTCATGTAGTATCACGATATGTGATTTGGCCTTCTAATCTCAGATTTTCGCATTATATAGCATTTTAAGCAAGTTTTCTTGCATTTTGTTCCGTACTAAAAATCATCGAATTCAGCAATATTTTGACGTTTATCATCCCCTTTTCCTTTATGTGATATAAACAAAATATCATCGAATTAGGCAATATTTTGCTGTTTTTCAACGTTTTTGTCAATTTTCAGTTTATTGTTATTAATTCATTAAATATACGATAAAAATGATGCAAATACATAATTGATCAAAAAATAACCTTAAATACTTCATTTTCAATCATCTTTTTGTTTCTCGTTAAAATACTGAGTAAGATATTAAAAAATGGAGAAGTTCTGTTTATATTGCATATATCGACGTTTCAGCCGGATTAGAAAGGTTTTACGTGTACAACTTCCATCGGTAATATAAACCGAAAATCAGGAACATTTAAGTTAATTTTAATGAAAACACATTGATTTTTATCATTTGTATTGGAAGCAACATCTTTATACGTCTTTTCTAGGGTTTAAACAATACGAAACGTCGCTCTATGATTCGAAGTTAAAATCCTCAAATTAGGTATAATAATGACTATTTTTACGTTTTTCGTGTAGTTTGATATTACGTAAATATATTCATTTTTACCAATATTTCGATACTATTTCATGTAGTATCACGATATGTGATTTGGCCTTCATACTTGGTTAGGCACACATACGATAAAAATGATGCAAATACATAATTGATCAAAAAATAACCTTAAATACTTCATTTTCAATCATGTTTTTGTTTCTCGTTAAAATACTGAGTAAGATATTGAAAAATGGAGAAGTTCTGTTTATATTGCATATATCGACGTTTCAGCCGGATTAGAACGGTTTTAAGTGTACATCTTCCATCGGTAATATAAACCGAAAATCAGGAACATTTAAGTTAATTTTAATGAAAACACATTGATTTTTATCATTTGTATTGGAAGCAACATCTTTATACGTCTTTTCTAGGGTTTAAAAAATTCGAAACGTCGCTCTATGATTCGAAGTTAAAATCCTCAAATTAGGTATAATAATGACTTTTTTCACGTTTTTCATGTGGTTTGATATTACTTAAATATATTCATTTTTACCCATATTTCGATACTATTTCATGTAGTATCACGATATGAGATTTGGCCTTTTAATCTCAGATTTTCGCATTATATAGCATCTTAAGCAAGTTTTCTTGCATTTTGTTCCGTACTAAAAGTCATCGAATTCAGCAATATTTTGACGTTTATCATCCCCTTTTCCTTTATGAGATATAAACAAAATATCATCGAATTAGGCAATATTTTGCCGTTTTTCCACTTTTTGTGAATTTTCATTTTATTGTTATTAATTCATTGATTCGAAGTTAAAATTCTCAAATTATGTATAATAATGACTATTTTTACGTTTTTCGTGTAGTTTGATATTACGTAAATATATTCATTTTTACCAATATTTCGATACTATTTCATGTAGTATCACGATATGTGATTTGGCCTTCATACTTGGTTAGATACGATAAAAATTATGCAAATACATAATTGATCAAAAAATAACCTTAAATACTTAATTTTCAATCATCTTTTTGTTTCTCGTTAAAATACTGAGTGAGATATTGAAAAATGGAGAAGTTCTGTTTTTATTGCATATATCGACGTTTTAGCCGGATTAGAATGGTTTTACGTGTACATGTTCAATCGGTAATATAAACCGAAAATCAGGAACATTTAAGTTAATTTTAATGAAAACACATTGATTTTTATCATTTGTATTGGAAGCAACATCTTTATACGTCTTTTCTAGGGTTTAAAAAATACGAAACGTCGCTCTATGATTCGAAGTTAAAATCCTCAAATTAGGTATAATAATGACTTTTTTCACGTTTTTCATGTAGTTTCATATTACGTAAAAATATTCATTTTTACCAATATTTCGATACTATTTCATGTAGGATCACGATATGTGATTTGGCCTTCTAATCTCAGATTTTCGCATTATATAGCATTTTAAGCAAGTTTTCTTGCATTTTGTTCCGTACAAAAAATCATCGAATTCAGCAATATTTTGACGTTTATCATCCCCTTTTCCTTTATGTGATATAAACAAAATATCATCGAATTAGGCAATATTTTGCTGTTTTCAACGTTTTTGTCAATTTTCAGTTTATTGTTATTAATTCATTAAATATACGATAAAAATATCATCGAATTAGGCAATATTTTGCTGTTTTTCAACGTTTTTGTCAATTTTCAGTTAATTGTTATTAATTCATTAAATATACGATAAAAATGATGCAAACACATAATTGATTAGAAATTAACCTTAAACACTTCATTTTCAGTCAACTATTTGTTTCTCGTTAAAATACTGAGTAAGATATTGAAAAGGGGGTAGAAGTTCTGTTTTATTGCATATATCGACGTTTCAGCCGGATTAGAGCGGTTTTACGTGTATATCTTCCATCGGTAATATAAACGGAAAATCAGGAACATTTTAGTTAATTCTAATGAAAACACATTGATTTTTATCATTTGTATTGGAAACAACATTGTCCTATGTCTTTTCTTGGATCTAAATAATACGAATCTTCGCTCTATGATTTCAAGTTAAAATCTTCAAATATGGTAATATAGTGACTTTTTTCACGTTATTCATGTAGTGTGATTTTACGTAAATATATTCGTTTTACCAATATTTCGATACTACTTCATGTTTTCTTTCGATATGTGATTTGGCCTTCAAATCTCAGAATTTCGCAAGTTTTTCATTTTTAAGCAAGTTTACTTGCATTTTGTTTTGTATTAAAAATCATCGAATTTAGCAATATTTTGACCTTTATCATCCCCTTTTCCTTTATGTGAGTTAAACAAAATATCATCGAATTACGCAATATTTTGCCGTTTTTCCACTTTTTGTGAATTTTCAGTTTATTGTTATTAATTCATTGATTCGAAGTTAAAATCCTCAAATTAGGTATAATAATGACTATTTTCACGTTTTCGTGTAGTTTGATATTACGTAAATATATTCATTTTTACCAATATTTCGATACTATTTCATGTAGTATCACGATATGTGATTTGGCCTTCATACTTGGTTAGGCACACATACGATAAAAATGATGCAAATACATAATTGATCAAAAAATAACCTTAAATACTTCATTTTCAATCATGTTTTTGTTTCTCGTTAAAATACTGAGTAAGATATTGAAAAATGGAGAAGTTCTGTTTATATTGCATATATCGACGTTTCAGCCGGATTAGAACGGTTTTAAGTGTACATCTTCCATCGGTAATATAAACCGAAAATCAGGAACATTTAAGTTAATTTTAATGAAAACACATTGATTTTTATCATTTGTATTGGAAGCAACATCTTTATACGTCTTTTCTAGGGTTTAAAAAATTCGAAACGTCGCTCTATGATTCGAAGTTAAAATCCTCAAATTAGGTATAATAATGACTTTTTTCACGTTTTTCATGTGGTTTGATATTACTTAAATATATTCATTTTTACCCATATTTCGATACTATTTCATGTAGTATCACGATATGAGATTTGGCCTTTTAATCTCAGATTTTCGCATTATATAGCATCTTAAGCAAGTTTTCTTGCATTTTGTTCCGTACTAAAAGTCATCGAATTCAGCAATATTTTGACGTTTATCATCCCCTTTTCCTTTATGAGATATAAACAAAATATCATCGAATTAGGCAATATTTTGCCGTTTTTCCACTTTTTGTGAATTTTCATTTTATTGTTATTAATTCATTGATTCGAAGTTAAAATTCTCAAATTATGTATAATAATGACTATTTTTACGTTTTTCGTGTAGTTTGATATTACGTAAATATATTCATTTTTACCAATATTTCGATACTATTTCATGTAGTATCACGATATGTGATTTGGCCTTCATACTTGGTTAGATACGATAAAAATGATGCAAATACATAATTGATCAAAAAATAACCTTAAATACTTAATTTTCAATCATCTTTTTGTTTCTCGTTAAAATACTGAGTGAGATATTGAAAAATGGAGAAGTTCTGTTTTTATTGCATATATCGACGTTTTAGCCGGATTAGAATGGTTTTACGTGTACATGTTCAATCGGTAATATAAACCGAAAATCAGGAACATTTAAGTTAATTTTAATGAAAACACATTGATTTTTATCATTTGTATTGGAAGCAACATCTTTATACGTCTTTTCTAGGGTTTAAAAAATACGAAACGTCGCTCTATGATTCGAAGTTAAAATCCTCAAATTAGGTATAATAATGACTTTTTTCACGTTTTTCATGTAGTTTCATATTACGTAAAAATATTCATTTTTACCAATATTTCGATACTATTTCATGTAGGATCACGATATGTGATTTGGCCTTCTAATCTCAGATTTTCGCATTATATAGCATTTTAAGCAAGTTTTCTTGCATTTTGTTCCGTACAAAAAATCATCGAATTCAGCAATATTTTGACGTTTATCATCCCCTTTTCCTTTATGTGATATAAACAAAATATCATCGAATTAGGCAATATTTTGCTGTTTTCAACGTTTTTGTCAATTTTCAGTTTATTGTTATTAATTCATTAAATATACGATAAAAATATCATCGAATTAGGCAATATTTTGCTGTTTTTCAACGTTTTTGTCAATTTTCAGTTAATTGTTATTAATTCATTAAATATACGATAAAAATGATGCAAACACATAATTGATTAGAAATTAACCTTAAACACTTCATTTTCAGTCAACTATTTGTTTCTCGTTAAAATACTGAGTAAGATATTGAAAAGGGGGTAGAAGTTCTGTTTTATTGCATATATCGACGTTTCAGCCGGATTAGAGCGGTTTTACGTGTATATCTTCCATCGGTAATATAAACGGAAAATCAGGAACATTTTAGTTAATTCTAATGAAAACACATTGATTTTTATCATTTGTATTGGAAACAACATTGTCCTATGTCTTTTCTTGGATCTAAATAATACGAATCTTCGCTCTATGATTTCAAGTTAAAATCTTCAAATATGGTAATATAGTGACTTTTTTCACGTTATTCATGTAGTGTGATTTTACGTAAATATATTCGTTTTACCAATATTTCGATACTACTTCATGTTTTCTTTCGATATGTGATTTGGCCTTCAAATCTCAGAATTTCGCAAGTTTTTCATTTTTAAGCAAGTTTACTTGCATTTTGTTTTGTATTAAAAATCATCGAATTTAGCAATATTTTGACCTTTATCATCCCCTTTTCCTTTATGTGAGTTAAACAAAATATCATCGAATTACGCAATATTTTGCCGTTTTTCCACTTTTTGTGAATTTTCAGTTTATTGTTATTAATTCATTGATTCGAAGTTAAAATCCTCAAATTAGGTATAATAATGACTATTTTCACGTTTTCGTGTAGTTTGATATTACGTAAATATATTCATTTTTACCAATATTTCGATACTATTTCATGTAGTATCACGATATGTGATTTGGCCTTCATACTTGGTTAGGCACACATACGATAAAAATGATGCAAATACATAATTGATCAAAAAATAACCTTAAATACTTCATTTTCAATCATGTTTTTGTTTCTCGTTAAAATACTGAGTAAGATATTGAAAAATGGAGAAGTTCTGTTTATATTGCATATATCGACGTTTCAGCCGGATTAGAACGGTTTTAAGTGTACATCTTCCATCGGTAATATAAACCGAAAATCAGGAACATTTAAGTTAATTTTAATGAAAACACATTGATTTTTATCATTTGTATTGGAAGCAACATCTTTATACGTCTTTTCTAGGGTTTAAAAAATTCGAAACGTCGCTCTATGATTCGAAGTTAAAATCCTCAAATTAGGTATAATAATGACTTTTTTCACGTTTTTCATGTGGTTTGATATTACTTAAATATATTCATTTTTACCCATATTTCGATACTATTTCATGTAGTATCACGATATGAGATTTGGCCTTTTAATCTCAGATTTTCGCATTATATAGCATCTTAAGCAAGTTTTCTTGCATTTTGTTCCGTACTAAAAGTCATCGAATTCAGCAATATTTTGACGTTTATCATCCCCTTTTCCTTTATGAGATATAAACAAAATATCATCGAATTAGGCAATATTTTGCCGTTTTTCCACTTTTTGTGAATTTTCATTTTATTGTTATTAATTCATTGATTCGAAGTTAAAATTCTCAAATTATGTATAATAATGACTATTTTTACGTTTTTCGTGTAGTTTGATATTACGTAAATATATTCATTTTTACCAATATTTCGATACTATTTCATGTAGTATCACGATATGTGATTTGGCCTTCATACTTGGTTAGATACGATAAAAATGATGCAAATACATAATTGATCAAAAAATAACCTTAAATACTTAATTTTCAATCATCTTTTTGTTTCTCGTTAAAATACTGAGTGAGATATTGAAAAATGGAGAAGTTCTGTTTTTATTGCATATATCGACGTTTTAGCCGGATTAGAATGGTTTTACGTGTACATGTTCAATCGGTAATATAAACCGAAAATCAGGAACATTTAAGTTAATTTTAATGAAAACACATTGATTTTTATCATTTGTATTGGAAGCAACATCTTTATACGTCTTTTCTAGGGTTTAAAAAATACGAAACGTCGCTCTATGATTCGAAGTTAAAATCCTCAAATTAGGTATAATAATGACTTTTTTCACGTTTTTCATGTAGTTTCATATTACGTAAAAATATTCATTTTTACCAATATTTCGATACTATTTCATGTAGGATCACGATATGTGATTTGGCCTTCTAATCTCAGATTTTCGCATTATATAGCATTTTAAGCAAGTTTTCTTGCATTTTGTTCCGTACAAAAAATCATCGAATTCAGCAATATTTTGACGTTTATCATCCCCTTTTCCTTTATGTGATATAAACAAAATATCATCGAATTAGGCAATATTTTGCTGTTTTCAACGTTTTTGTCAATTTTCAGTTTATTGTTATTAATTCATTAAATATACGATAAAAATATCATCGAATTAGGCAATATTTTGCTGTTTTTCAACGTTTTTGTCAATTTTCAGTTAATTGTTATTAATTCATTAAATATACGATAAAAATGATGCAAACACATAATTGATTAGAAATTAACCTTAAACACTTCATTTTCAGTCAACTATTTGTTTCTCGTTAAAATACTGAGTAAGATATTGAAAAGGGGGTAGAAGTTCTGTTTTATTGCATATATCGACGTTTCAGCCGGATTAGAGCGGTTTTACGTGTATATCTTCCATCGGTAATATAAACGGAAAATCAGGAACATTTTAGTTAATTCTAATGAAAACACATTGATTTTTATCATTTGTATTGGAAACAACATTGTCCTATGTCTTTTCTTGGATCTAAATAATACGAATCTTCGCTCTATGATTTCAAGTTAAAATCTTCAAATATGGTAATATAGTGACTTTTTTCACGTTATTCATGTAGTGTGATTTTACGTAAATATATTCGTTTTACCAATATTTCGATACTACTTCATGTTTTCTTTCGATATGTGATTTGGCCTTCAAATCTCAGAATTTCGCAAGTTTTTCATTTTTAAGCAAGTTTACTTGCATTTTGTTTTGTATTAAAAATCATCGAATTTAGCAATATTTTGACCTTTATCATCCCCTTTTCCTTTATGTGAGTTAAACAAAATATCATCGAATTACGCAATATTTTGCCGTTTTTCCACTTTTTGTGAATTTTCAGTTTATTGTTATTAATTCATTGATTCGAAGTTAAAATCCTCAAATTAGGTATAATAATGACTATTTTCACGTTTTCGTGTAGTTTGATATTACGTAAATATATTCATTTTTACCAATATTTCGATACTATTTCATGTAGTATCACGATATGTGATTTGGCCTTCATACTTGGTTAGATACGATAAAAATGATGCAAATACATAATTGATCAAAAAATAACCTTAAATACTTAATTTTCAATCATCTTTTTGTTTCTCGTTAAAATACTGAGTGAGATATTGAAAAATGGAGAAGTTCTGTTTTTATTGCATATATCGACGTTTTAGCCGGATTAGAATGGTTTTACGTGTACATGTTCAATCGGTAATATAAACCGAAAATCAGGAACATTTAAGTTAATTTTAATGAAAACACATTGATTTTTATCATTTGTATTGGAAGCAACATCTTTATACGTCTTTTCTAGGGTTTAAAAAATACGAAACGTCGCTCTATGATTCGAAGTTAAAATCCTCAAATTAGGTATAATAATGACTTTTTCACGTTTTTCATGTAGTTTCATATTACGTAAAAATATTCATTTTTACCAATATTTCGATACTATTTCATGTAGGATCACGATATGTGATTTGGCCTTCTAATCTCAGATTTTCGCATTATATAGCATTTTAAGCAAGTTTTCTTGCATTTTGTTCCGTACAAAAAATCATCGAATTCAGCAATATTTTGACGTTTATCATCCCCTTTTCCTTTATGTGATATAAACAAAATATCATCGAATTAGGCAATATTTTGCTGTTTTCAACGTTTTTGTCAATTTTCAGTTTATTGTTATTAATTCATTAAATATACGATAAAAATATCATCGAATTAGGCAATATTTTGCTGTTTTTCAACGTTTTTGTCAATTTTCAGTTAATTGTTATTAATTCATTAAATATACGATAAAAATGATGCAAACACATAATTGATTAGAAATTAACCTTAAACACTTCATTTTCAGTCAACTATTTGTTTCTCGTTAAAATACTGAGTAAGATATTGAAAAGGGGGTAGAAGTTCTGTTTTATTGCATATATCGACGTTTCAGCCGGATTAGAGCGGTTTTACGTGTATATCTTCCATCGGTAATATAAACGGAAAATCAGGAACATTTTAGTTAATTCTAATGAAAACACATTGATTTTTATCATTTGAATTGGAAACAACATTGTCCTATGTCTTTTCTTGGATCTAAATAATACGAATCTTCGCTCTATGATTTCAAGTTAAAATCTTCAAATATGGTAATATAGTGACTTTTTTCACGTTATTCATGTAGTGTGATTTTACGTAAATATATTCGTTTTACCAATATTTCGATACTACTTCATGTTTTCTTTCGATATGTGATTTGGCCTTCAAATCTCAGAATTTCGCAAGTTTTTCATTTTTAAGCAAGTTTACTTGCATTTTGTTTTGTATTAAAAATCATCGAATTTAGCAATATTTTGACCTTTATCATCCCCTTTTCCTTTATGTGAGTTAAACAAAATATCATCGAATTACGCAATATTTTGCCGTTTTTCCACTTTTTGTGAATTTTCAGTTTATTGTTATTAATTCATTGATTCGAAGTTAAAATCCTCAAATTAGGTATAATAATGACTATTTTCACGTTTTCGTGTAGTTTGATATTACGTAAATATATTCATTTTTACCAATATTTCGATACTATTTCATGTAGTATCACGATATGTGATTTGGCCTTCATACTTGGTTAGGCACACATACGATAAAAATGATGCAAATACATAATTGATCAAAAAATAACCTTAAATACTTCATTTTCAATCATGTTTTTGTTTCTCGTTAAAATACTGAGTAAGATATTGAAAAATGGAGAAGTTCTGTTTATATTGCATATATCGACGTTTCAGCCGGATTAGAACGGTTTTAAGTGTACATCTTCCATCGGTAATATAAACCGAAAATCAGGAACATTTAAGTTAATTTTAATGAAAACACATTGATTTTTATCATTTGTATTGGAAGCAACATCTTTATACGTCTTTTCTAGGGTTTAAAAAATTCGAAACGTCGCTCTATGATTCGAAGTTAAAATCCTCAAATTAGGTATAATAATGACTTTTTTCACGTTTTTCATGTGGTTTGATATTACTTAAATATATTCATTTTTACCCATATTTCGATACTATTTCATGTAGTATCACGATATGAGATTTGGCCTTTTAATCTCAGATTTTCGCATTATATAGCATCTTAAGCAAGTTTTCTTGCATTTTGTTCCGTACTAAAAGTCATCGAATTCAGCAATATTTTGACGTTTATCATCCCCTTTTCCTTTATGAGATATAAACAAAATATCATCGAATTAGGCAATATTTTGCCGTTTTTCCACTTTTTGTGAATTTTCATTTTATTGTTATTAATTCATTGATTCGAAGTTAAAATTCTCAAATTATGTATAATAATGACTATTTTTACGTTTTTCGTGTAGTTTGATATTACGTAAATATATTCATTTTTACCAATATTTCGATACTATTTCATGTAGTATCACGATATGTGATTTGGCCTTCATACTTGGTTAGATACGATAAAAATGATGCAAATACATAATTGATCAAAAAATAACCTTAAATACTTAATTTTCAATCATCTTTTTGTTTCTCGTTAAAATACTGAGTGAGATATTGAAAAATGGAGAAGTTCTGTTTTTATTGCATATATCGACGTTTTAGCCGGATTAGAATGGTTTTACGTGTACATGTTCAATCGGTAATATAAACCGAAAATCAGGAACATTTAAGTTAATTTTAATGAAAACACATTGATTTTTATCATTTGTATTGGAAGCAACATCTTTATACGTCTTTTCTAGGGTTTAAAAAATACGAAACGTCGCTCTATGATTCGAAGTTAAAATCCTCAAATTAGGTATAATAATGACTTTTTTCACGTTTTTCATGTAGTTTCATATTACGTAAAAATATTCATTTTTACCAATATTTCGATACTATTTCATGTAGGATCACGATATGTGATTTGGCCTTCTAATCTCAGATTTTCGCATTATATAGCATTTTAAGCAAGTTTTCTTGCATTTTGTTCCGTACAAAAAATCATCGAATTCAGCAATATTTTGACGTTTATCATCCCCTTTTCCTTTATGTGATATAAACAAAATATCATCGAATTAGGCAATATTTTGCTGTTTTCAACGTTTTTGTCAATTTTCAGTTTATTGTTATTAATTCATTAAATATACGATAAAAATATCATCGAATTAGGCAATATTTTGCTGTTTTTCAACGTTTTTGTCAATTTTCAGTTAATTGTTATTAATTCATTAAATATACGATAAAAATGATGCAAACACATAATTGATTAGAAATTAACCTTAAACACTTCATTTTCAGTCAACTATTTGTTTCTCGTTAAAATACTGAGTAAGATATTGAAAAGGGGGTAGAAGTTCTGTTTTATTGCATATATCGACGTTTCAGCCGGATTAGAGCGGTTTTACGTGTATATCTTCCATCGGTAATATAAACGGAAAATCAGGAACATTTTAGTTAATTCTAATGAAAACACATTGATTTTTATCATTTGTATTGGAAACAACATTGTCCTATGTCTTTTCTTGGATCTAAATAATACGAATCTTCGCTCTATGATTTCAAGTTAAAATCTTCAAATATGGTAATATAGTGACTTTTTTCACGTTATTCATGTAGTGTGATTTTACGTAAATATATTCGTTTTACCAATATTTCGATACTACTTCATGTTTTCTTTCGATATGTGATTTGGCCTTCAAATCTCAGAATTTCGCAAGTTTTTCATTTTTAAGCAAGTTTACTTGCATTTTGTTTTGTATTAAAAATCATCGAATTTAGCAATATTTTGACCTTTATCATCCCCCTTTCCTTTATGTGAGTTAAACAAAATATCATCGAATTACGCAATATTTTGCCGTTTTTCCACTTTTTGTGAATTTTCAGTTTATTGTTATTAATTCATTGATTCGAAGTTAAAATCCTCAAATTAGGTATAATAATGACTATTTTCACGTTTTCGTGTAGTTTGATATTACGTAAATATATTCATTTTTACCAATATTTCGATACTATTTCATGTAGTATCACGATATGTGATTTGGCCTTCATACTTGGTTAGATACGATAAAAATGATGCAAATACATAATTGATCAAAAAATAACCTTAAATACTTAATTTTCAATCATCTTTTTGTTTCTCGTTAAAATACTGAGTGAGATATTGAAAAATGGAGAAGTTCTGTTTTTATTGCATATATCGACGTTTTAGCCGGATTAGAATGGTTTTACGTGTACATGTTCAATCGGTAATATAAACCGAAAATCAGGAACATTTAAGTTAATTTTAATGAAAACACATTGATTTTTATCATTTGTATTGGAAGCAACATCTTTATACGTCTTTTCTAGGGTTTAAAAAATACGAAACGTCGCTCTATGATTCGAAGTTAAAATCCTCAAATTAGGTATAATAATGACTTTTTTCACGTTTTTCATGTAGTTTCATATTACGTAAAAATATTCATTTTTACCAATATTTCGATACTATTTCATGTAGGATCACGATATGTGATTTGGCCTTCTAATCTCAGATTTTCGCATTATATAGCATTTTAAGCAAGTTTTCTTGCATTTTGTTCCGTACAAAAAATCATCGAATTCAGCAATATTTTGACGTTTATCATCCCCTTTTCCTTTATGTGATATAAACAAAATATCATCGAATTAGGCAATATTTTGCTGTTTTCAACGTTTTTGTCAATTTTCAGTTTATTGTTATTAATTCATTAAATATACGATAAAAATATCATCGAATTAGGCAATATTTTGCTGTTTTTCAACGTTTTTGTCAATTTTCAGTTAATTGTTATTAATTCATTAAATATACGATAAAAATGATGCAAACACATAATTGATTAGAAATTAACCTTAAACACTTCATTTTCAGTCAACTATTTGTTTCTCGTTAAAATACTGAGTAAGATATTGAAAAGGGGGTAGAAGTTCTGTTTTATTGCATATATCGACGTTTCAGCCGGATTAGAGCGGTTTTACGTGTATATCTTCCATCGGTAATATAAACGGAAAATCAGGAACATTTTAGTTAATTCTAATGAAAACACATTGATTTTTATCATTTGTATTGGAAACAACATTGTCCTATGTCTTTTCTTGGATCTAAATAATACGAATCTTCGCTCTATGATTTCAAGTTAAAATCTTCAAATATGGTAATATAGTGACTTTTTTCACGTTATTCATGTAGTGTGATTTTACGTAAATATATTCGTTTTACCAATATTTCGATACTACTTCATGTTTTCTTTCGATATGTGATTTGGCCTTCAAATCTCAGAATTTCGCAAGTTTTTCATTTTTAAGCAAGTTTACTTGCATTTTGTTTTGTATTAAAAATCATCGAATTTAGCAATATTTTGACCTTTATCATCCCCTTTTCCTTTATGTGAGTTAAACAAAATATCATCGAATTACGCAATATTTTGCCGTTTTTCCACTTTTTGTGAATTTTCAGTTTATTGTTATTAATTCATTGATTCGAAGTTAAAATCCTCAAATTAGGTATAATAATGACTATTTTCACGTTTTCGTGTAGTTTGATATTACGTAAATATATTCATTTTTACCAATATTTCGATACTATTTCATGTAGTATCACGATATGTGATTTGGCCTTCATACTTGGTTAGGCACACATACGATAAAAATGATGCAAATACATAATTGATCAAAAAATAACCTTAAATACTTCATTTTCAATCATGTTTTTGTTTCTCGTTAAAATACTGAGTAAGATATTGAAAAATGGAGAAG
Source organism: Procambarus clarkii (assembly GCF_040958095.1). Taxonomy (NCBI): domain Eukaryota; kingdom Metazoa; phylum Arthropoda; class Malacostraca; order Decapoda; family Cambaridae; genus Procambarus; species Procambarus clarkii. Next base: position 179,677 of record NW_027189394.1, read on the forward strand.
TTCTGTTTATATTGCATATATCGACGTTTCAGCCGGATTAGAACGGTTTTAAGTGTACATCTTCCATCGGTAATATAAACCGAAAATCAGGAACATTTAAGTTAATTTTAATGAAAACACATTGATTTTTATCATTTGTATTGGAAGCAACATCTTTATACGTCTTTTCTAGGGTTTAAAAAATTCGAAACGTCGCTCTATGATTCGAAGTTAAAATCCTCAAATTAGGTATAATAATGACTTTTTTCACGTTTTTCATGTGGTTTGATATTACTTAAATATATTCATTTTTACCCATATTTCGATACTATTTCATGTAGTATCACGATATGAGATTTGGCCTTTTAATCTCAGATTTTCGCATTATATAGCATCTTAAGCAAGTTTTCTTGCATTTTGTTCCGTACTAAAAGTCATCGAATTCAGCAATATTTTGACGTTTATCATCCCCTTTTCCTTTATGAGATATAAACAAAATATCATCGAATTAGGCAATATTTTGCCGTTTTTCCACTTTTTGTGAATTTTCATTTTATTGTTATTAATTCATTGATTCGAAGTTAAAATTCTCAAATTATGTATAATAATGACTATTTTTACGTTTTTCGTGTAGTTTGATATTACGTAAATATATTCATTTTTACCAATATTTCGATACTATTTCATGTAGTATCACGATATGTGATTTGGCCTTCATACTTGGTTAGATACGATAAAAATGATGCAAATACATAATTGATCAAAAAATAACCTTAAATACTTAATTTTCAATCATCTTTTTGTTTCTCGTTAAAATACTGAGTGAGATATTGAAAAATGGAGAAGTTCTGTTTTTATTGCATATATCGACGTTTTAGCCGGATTAGAATGGTTTTACGTGTACATGTTCAATCGGTAATATAAACCGAAAATCAGGAACATTTAAGTTAATTTTAATGAAAACACATTGATTTTTATCATTTGTATTGGAAGCAACATCTTTATACGTCTTTTCTAGGGTTTAAAAAATACGAAACGTCGCTCTATGATTCGAAGTTAAAATCCTCAAATTAGGTATAATAATGACTTTTTTCACGTTTTTCATGTAGTTTCATATTACGTAAAAATATTCATTTTTACCAATATTTCGATACTATTTCATGTAGGATCACGATATGTGATTTGGCCTTCTAATCTCAGATTTTCGCATTATATAGCATTTTAAGCAAGTTTTCTTGCATTTTGTTCCGTACAAAAAATCATCGAATTCAGCAATATTTTGACGTTTATCATCCCCTTTTCCTTTATGTGATATAAACAAAATATCATCGAATTAGGCAATATTTTGCTGTTTTCAAAGTTTTTGTCAATTTTCAGTTTATTGTTATTAATTCATTAAATATACGATAAAAATATCATCGAATTAGGCAATATTTTGCTGTTTTTCAACGTTTTTGTCAATTTTCAGTTAATTGTTATTAATTCATTAAATATACGATAAAAATGATGCAAACACATAATTGATTAGAAATTAACCTTAAACACTTCATTTTCAGTCAACTATTTGTTTCTCGTTAAAATACTGAGTAAGATATTGAAAAGGGGGTAGAAGTTCTGTTTTATTGCATATATCGACGTTTCAGCCGGATTAGAGCGGTTTTACGTGTATATCTTCCATCGGTAATATAAACGGAAAATCAGGAACATTTTAGTTAATTCTAATGAAAACACATTGATTTTTATCATTTGTATTGGAAACAACATTGTCCTATGTCTTTTCTTGGATCTAAATAATACGAATCTTCGCTCTATGATTTCAAGTTAAAATCTTCAAATATGGTAATATAGTGACTTTTTTCACGTTATTCATGTAGTGTGATTTTACGTAAATATATTCGTTTTACCAATATTTCGATACTACTTCATGTTTTCTTTCGATATGTGATTTGGCCTTCAAATCTCAGAATTTCGCAAGTTTTTCATTTTTAAGCAAGTTTACTTGCATTTTGTTTTGTATTAAAAATCATCGAATTTAGCAATATTTTGACCTTTATCATCCCCTTTTCCTTTATGTGAGTTAAACAAAATATCATCGAATTACGCAATATTTTGCCGTTTTTCCACTTTTTGTGAATTTTCAGTTTATTGTTATTAATTCATTGATTCGAAGTTAAAATCCTCAAATTAGGTATAATAATGACTATTTTCACGTTTTCGTGTAGTTTGATATTACGTAAATATATTCATTTTTACCAATATTTCGATACTATTTCATGTAGTATCACGATATGTGATTTGGCCTTCATACTTGGTTAGGCACACATACGATAAAAATGATGCAAATACATAATTGATCAAAAAATAACCTTAAATACTTCATTTTCAATCATCTTTTTGTTTCTCGTTAAAATACTGAGTAAGATATTGAAAAATGGAGAAGTTCTGTTTATATTGCATATATCGACGTTTCAGCCGGATTAGAACGGTTTTAAGTGTACATCTTCCATCGGTAATATAAACCGAAAATCAGGAACATTTAAGTTAATTTTAATGAAAACACATTGATTTTTATCATTTGTATTGGAAGCAACATCTTTATACGTCTTTTCTAGGGTTTAAAAAATTCGAAACGTCGCTCTATGATTCGAAGTTAAAATCCTCAAATTAGGTATAATAATGACTTTTTTCACGTTTTTCATGTGGTTTGATATTACTTAAATATATTCATTTTTACCCATATTTCGATACTATTTCATGTAGTATCACGATATGAGATTTGGCCTTTTAATCTCAGATTTTCGCATTATATAGCATCTTAAGCAAGTTTTCTTGCATTTTGTTCCGTACTAAAAGTCATCGAATTCAGCAATATTTTGACGTTTATCATCCCCTTTTCCTTTATGAGATATAAACAAAATATCATCGAATTAGGCAATATTTTGCCGTTTTTCCACTTTTTGTGAATTTTCATTTTATTGTTATTAATTCATTGATTCGAAGTTAAAATTCTCAAATTATGTATAATAATGACTATTTTTACGTTTTTCGTGTAGTTTGATATTACGTAAATATATTCATTTTTACCAATATTTCGATACTATTTCATGTAGTATCACGATATGTGATTTGGCCTTCATACTTGGTTAGATACGATAAAAATGATGCAAATACATAATTGATCAAAAAATAACCTTAAATACTTAATTTTCAATCATCTTTTTGTTTCTCGTTAAAATACTGAGTGAGATATTGAAAAATGGAGAAGTTCTGTTTTTATTGCATATATCGACGTTTTAGCCGGATTAGAATGGTTTTACGTGTACATGTTCAATCGGTAATATAAACCGAAAATCAGGAACATTTAAGTTAATTTTAATGAAAACACATTGATTTTTATCATTTGTATTGGAAGCAACATCTTTATACGTCTTTTCTAGGGTTTAAAAAATACGAAACGTCGCTCTATGATTCGAAGTTAAAATCCTCAAATTAGGTATAATAATGACTTTTTTCACGTTTTTCATGTAGTTTCATATTACGTAAAAATATTCATTTTTACCAATATTTCGATACTATTTCATGTAGGATCACGATATGTGATTTGGCCTTCTAATCTCAGATTTTCGCATTATATAGCATTTTAAGCAAGTTTTCTTGCATTTTGTTCCGTACAAAAAATCATCGAATTCAGCAATATTTTGACGTTTATCATCCCCTTTTCCTTTATGTGATATAAACAAAATATCATCGAATTAGGCAATATTTTGCTGTTTTCAACGTTTTTGTCAATTTTCAGTTTATTGTTATTAATTCATTAAATATACGATAAAAATATCATCGAATTAGGCAATATTTTGCTGTTTTTCAACGTTTTTGTCAATTTTCAGTTAATTGTTATTAATTCATTAAATATACGATAAAAATGATGCAAACACATAATTGATTAGAAATTAACCTTAAACACTTCATTTTCAGTCAACTATTTGTTTCTCGTTAAAATACTGAGTAAGATATTGAAAAGGGGGTAGAAGTTCTGTTTTATTGCATATATCGACGTTTCAGCCGGATTAGAGCGGTTTTACGTGTATATCTTCCATCGGTAATATAAACGGAAAATCAGGAACATTTTAGTTAATTCTAATGAAAACACATTGATTTTTATCATTTGTATTGGAAACAACATTGTCCTATGTCTTTTCTTGGATCTAAATAATACGAATCTTCGCTCTATGATTTCAAGTTAAAATCTTCAAATATGGTAATATAGTGACTTTTTTCACGTTATTCATGTAGTGTGATTTTACGTAAATATATTCGTTTTACCAATATTTCGATACTACTTCATGTTTTCTTTCGATATGTGATTTGGCCTTCAAATCTCAGAATTTCGCAAGTTTTTCATTTTTAAGCAAGTTTACTTGCATTTTGTTTTGTATTAAAAATCATCGAATTTAGCAATATTTTGACCTTTATCATCCCCTTTTCCTTTATGTGAGTTAAACAAAATATCATCGAATTACGCAATATTTTGCCGTTTTTCCACTTTTTGTGAATTTTCAGTTTATTGTTATTAATTCATTGATTCGAAGTTAAAATCCTCAAATTAGGTATAATAATGACTATTTTCACGTTTTCGTGTAGTTTGATATTACGTAAATATATTCATTTTTACCAATATTTCGATACTATTTCATGTAGTATCACGATATGTGATTTGGCCTTCATACTTGGTTAGGCACACATACGATAAAAATGATGCAAATACATAATTGATCAAAAAATAACCTTAAATACTTAATTTTCAATCATGTTTTTGTTTCTCGTTAAAATACTGAGTAAGATATTGAAAAATGGAGAAGTTCTGTTTATATTGCATATATCGACGTTTCAGCCGGATTAGAACTGGTTTTAAGTGTACATCTTCCATCGGTAATATAAACCGAAAATCAGGAACATTTAAGTTAATTTTAATGAAAACACATTGATTTTTATCATTTGTATTGGAAGCAACATCTTTATACGTCTTTTCTAGGGTTTAAAAAATTACGAAACGTCGCTCTATGATTCGAAGTTAAAATCCTCAAATTAGGTATAATAATGACTTTTTTCACGTTTTTTCATGTGGTTTGATATTACTTAAATATATTCATTTTTACCCATATTTCGATACTATTTCATGTAGTATCACGATATGAGATTTGGCCTTCTAATCTCAGATTTTCGCATTATATAGCATCTTAAGCAAGTTTTCTTGCATTTTGTTCCGTACAAAAAATCATCGAATTCAGCAATATTTTGACGTTTATCATCCCCTTTTCCTTTATGTGATATAAACAAAATATCATCGAATTAGGCAATATTTTGCTGTTTTTCAACGTTTTTGTCAATTTTCAGTTTATTGTTATTAATTCATTAAATATACGATAAAAATATCATCGAATTAGGCAATATTTTGCTGTTTTTCAACGTTTTTTGTCAATTTTCAGTTAATTGTTATTAATTCATTAAATATACGATAAAAATGATGCAAACACATAATTGATTAGAAATTAACCTTAAACACTTCATTTTCAGTCAACTATTTGTTTCTCGTTAAAATACTGAGTAAGATATTGAAAAGGGGGTAGAAGTTCTGTTTTATTGCATATATCGACGTTTCAGCCGGATTAGAGCGGTTTTACGTGTATATCTTCCATCGGTAATATAAACGGAAAATCAGGAACATTTTAGTTAATTCTAATGAAAACACATTGATTTTTATCATTTGAATTGGAAACAACATTGTCCTATGTCTTTTCTTGGATCTAAATAATACGAATCTTCGCTCTATGATTTCAAGTTAAAATCTTCAAATATGGTAATATAGTGACTTTTTTCACGTTATTCATGTAGTGTGATTTTACGTAAATATATTCGTTTTACCAATATTTCGATACTACTTCATGTTTTCTTTCGATATGTGATTTGGCCTTCAAATCTCAGAATTTCGCAAGTTTTTCATTTTTAAGCAAGTTTACTTGCATTTTGTTTTGTATTAAAAATCATCGAATTTAGCAATATTTTGACCTTTATCATCCCCTTTTCCTTTATGTGAGTTAAACAAAATATCATCGAATTACGCAATATTTTGCCGTTTTTCCACTTTTTGTGAATTTTCAGTTTATTGTTATTAATTCATTGATTCGAAGTTAAAATCCTCAAATTAGGTATAATAATGACTATTTTCACGTTTTCGTGTAGTTTGATATTACGTAAATATATTCATTTTTACCAATATTTCGATACTATTTCATGTAGTATCACGATATGTGATTTGGCCTTCATACTTGGTTAGGCACACATACGATAAAAATGATGCAAATACATAATTGATCAAAAAATAACCTTAAATACTTCATTTTCAATCATGTTTTTGTTTCTCGTTAAAATACTGAGTAAGATATTGAAAAATGGAGAAGTTCTGTTTATATTGCATATATCGACGTTTCAGCCGGATTAGAACGGTTTTAAGTGTACATCTTCCATCGGTAATATAAACCGAAAATCAGGAACATTTAAGTTAATTTTAATGAAAACACATTGATTTTTATCATTTGTATTGGAAGCAACATCTTTATACGTCTTTTCTAGGGTTTAAAAAATTCGAAACGTCGCTCTATGATTCGAAGTTAAAATCCTCAAATTAGGTATAATAATGACTTTTTTCACGTTTTTCATGTGGTTTGATATTACTTAAATATATTCATTTTTACCCATATTTCGATACTATTTCATGTAGTATCACGATATGAGATTTGGCCTTTTAATCTCAGATTTTCGCATTATATAGCATCTTAAGCAAGTTTTCTTGCATTTTGTTCCGTACTAAAAGTCATCGAATTCAGCAATATTTTGACGTTTATCATCCCTTTTCCTTTATGAGATATAAACAAAATATCATCGAATTAGGCAATATTTTGCCGTTTTTCCACTTTTGTGAATTTTCATTTTATTGTTATTAATTCATTGATTCGAAGTTAAAATTCTCAAATTATGTATAATAATGACTATTTTTACGTTTTTCGTGTAGTTTGATATTACGTAAATATATTCATTTTTACCAATATTTCGATACTATTTCATGTAGTATCACGATATGTGATTTGGCCTTCATACTTGGTTAGATACGATAAAAATGATGCAAATACATAATTGATCAAAAAATAACCTTAAATACTTAATTTTCAATCATCTTTTTGTTTCTCGTTAAAATACTGAGTGAGATATTGAAAAATGGAGAAGTTCTGTTTTTATTGCATATATCGACGTTTTAGCCGGATTAGAATGGTTTTACGTGTACATGTTCAATCGGTAATATAAACCGAAAATCAGGAACATTTAAGTTAATTTTAATGAAAACACATTGATTTTTATCATTTGTATTGGAAGCAACATCTTTATACGTCTTTTCTAGGGTTTAAAAAATACGAAACGTCGCTCTATGATTCGAAGTTAAAATCCTCAAATTAGGTATAATAATGACTTTTTTCACGTTTTTCATGTAGTTTCATATTACGTAAAAATATTCATTTTTACCAATATTTCGATACTATTTCATGTAGGATCACGATATGTGATTTGGCCTTCTAATCTCAGATTTTCGCATTATATAGCATTTTAAGCAAGTTTTCTTGCATTTTGTTCCGTACAAAAAATCATCGAATTCAGCAATATTTTGACGTTTATCATCCCCTTTTCCTTTATGTGATATAAACAAAATATCATCGAATTAGGCAATATTTTGCTGTTTTCAACGTTTTTGTCAATTTTCAGTTTATTGTTATTAATTCATTAAATATACGATAAAAATATCATCGAATTAGGCAATATTTTGCTGTTTTTCAACGTTTTTGTCAATTTTCAGTTAATTGTTATTAATTCATTAAATATACGATAAAAATGATGCAAACACATAATTGATTAGAAATTAACCTTAAACACTTCATTTTCAGTCAACTATTTGTTTCTCGTTAAAATACTGAGTAAGATATTGAAAAGGGGGTAGAAGTTCTGTTTTATTGCATATATCGACGTTTCAGCCGGATTAGAGCGGTTTTACGTGTATATCTTCCATCGGTAATATAAACGGAAAATCAGGAACATTTTAGTTAATTCTAATGAAAACACATTGATTTTTATCATTTGTATTGGAAACAACATTGTCCTATGTCTTTTCTTGGATCTAAATAATACGAATCTTCGCTCTATGATTTCAAGTTAAAATCTTCAAATATGGTAATATAGTGACTTTTTTCACGTTATTCATGTAGTGTGATTTTACGTAAATATATTCGTTTTACCAATATTTCGATACTACTTCATGTTTTCTTTCGATATGTGATTTGGCCTTCAAATCTCAGAATTTCGCAAGTTTTTCATTTTTAAGCAAGTTTACTTGCATTTTGTTTTGTATTAAAAATCATCGAATTTAGCAATATTTTGACCTTTATCATCCCCCTTTCCTTTATGTGAGTTAAACAAAATATCATCGAATTACGCAATATTTTGCCGTTTTTCCACTTTTTGTGAATTTTCAGTTTATTGTTATTAATTCATTGATTCGAAGTTAAAATCCTCAAATTAGGTATAATAATGACTATTTTCACGTTTTCGTGTAGTTTGATATTACGTAAATATATTCATTTTTACCAATATTTCGATACTATTTCATGTAGTATCACGATATGTGATTTGGCCTTCATACTTGGTTAGATACGATAAAAATGATGCAAATACATAATTGATCAAAAAATAACCTTAAATACTTAATTTTCAATCATCTTTTTGTTTCTCGTTAAAATACTGAGTGAGATATTGAAAAATGGAGAAGTTCTGTTTTTATTGCATATATCGACGTTTTAGCCGGATTAGAATGGTTTTACGTGTACATGTTCAATCGGTAATATAAACCGAAAATCAGGAACATTTAAGTTAATTTTAATGAAAACACATTGATTTTTATCATTTGTATTGGAAGCAACATCTTTATACGTCTTTTCTAGGGTTTAAAAAATACGAAACGTCGCTCTATGATTCGAAGTTAAAATCCTCAAATTAGGTATAATAATGACTTTTTTCACGTTTTTCATGTAGTTTCATATTACGTAAAAATATTCATTTTTACCAATATTTCGATACTATTTCATGTAGGATCACGATATGTGATTTGGCCTTCTAATCTCAGATTTTCGCATTATATAGCATTTTAAGCAAGTTTTCTTGCATTTTGTTCCGTACAAAAAATCATCGAATTCAGCAATATTTTGACGTTTATCATCCCCTTTTCCTTTATGTGATATAAACAAAATATCATCGAATTAGGCAATATTTTGCTGTTTTCAACGTTTTTGTCAATTTTCAGTTTATTGTTATTAATTCATTAAATATACGATAAAAATATCATCGAATTAGGCAATATTTTGCTGTTTTTCAACGTTTTTGTCAATTTTCAGTTAATTGTTATTAATTCATTAAATATACGATAAAAATGATGCAAACACATAATTGATTAGAAATTAACCTTAAACACTTCATTTTCAGTCAACTATTTGTTTCTCGTTAAAATACTGAGTAAGATATTGAAAAGGGGGTAGAAGTTCTGTTTTATTGCATATATCGACGTTTCAGCCGGATTAGAGCGGTTTTACGTGTATATCTTCCATCGGTAATATAAACGGAAAATCAGGAACATTTTAGTTAATTCTAATGAAAACACATTGATTTTTATCATTTGTATTGGAAACAACATTGTCCTATGTCTTTTCTTGGATCTAAATAATACGAATCTTCGCTCTATGATTTCAAGTTAAAATCTTCAAATATGGTAATATAGTGACTTTTTTCACGTTATTCATGTAGTGTGATTTTACGTAAATATATTCGTTTTACCAATATTTCGATACTACTTCATGTTTTCTTTCGATATGTGATTTGGCCTTCAAATCTCAGAATTTCGCAAGTTTTTCATTTTTAAGCAAGTTTACTTGCATTTTGTTTTGTATTAAAAATCATCGAATTTAGCAATATTTTGACCTTTATCATCCCCTTTTCCTTTATGTGAGTTAAACAAAATATCATCGAATTACGCAATATTTTGCCGTTTTTCCACTTTTTGTGAATTTTCAGTTTATTGTTATTAATTCATTGATTCGAAGTTAAAATCCTCAAATTAGGTATAATAATGACTATTTTCACGTTTTCGTGTAGTTTGATATTACGTAAATATATTCATTTTTACCAATATTTCGATACTATTTCATGTAGTATCACGATATGTGATTTGGCCTTCATACTTGGTTAGGCACACATACGATAAAAATGATGCAAATACATAATTGATCAAAAAATAACCTTAAATACTTCATTTTCAATCATGTTTTTGTTTCTCGTTAAAATACTGAGTAAGATATTGAAAAATGGAGAAGTTCTGTTTATATTGCATATATCGACGTTTCAGCCGGATTAGAACGGTTTTAAGTGTACATCTTCCATCGGTAATATAAACCGAAAATCAGGAACATTTAAGTTAATTTTAATGAAAACACATTGATTTTTATCATTTGTATTGGAAGCAACATCTTTATACGTCTTTTCTAGGGTTTAAAAAATTCGAAACGTCGCTCTATGATTCGAAGTTAAAATCCTCAAATTAGGTATAATAATGACTTTTTTCACGTTTTTCATGTGGTTTGATATTACTTAAATATATTCATTTTTACCCATATTTCGATACTATTTCATGTAGTATCACGATATGAGATTTGGCCTTTTAATCTCAGATTTTCGCATTATATAGCATCTTAAGCAAGTTTTCTTGCATTTTGTTCCGTACTAAAAGTCATCGAATTCAGCAATATTTTGACGTTTATCATCCCCTTTTCCTTTATGAGATATAAACAAAATATCATCGAATTAGGCAATATTTTGCCGTTTTTCCACTTTTTGTGAATTTTCATTTTATTGTTATTAATTCATTGATTCGAAGTTAAAATTCTCAAATTATGTATAATAATGACTATTTTTACGTTTTTCGTGTAGTTTGATATTACGTAAATATATTCATTTTTACCAATATTTCGATACTATTTCATGTAGTATCACGATATGTGATTTGGCCTTCATACTTGGTTAGATACGATAAAAATGATGCAAATACATAATTGATCAAAAAATAACCTTAAATACTTAATTTTCAATCATCTTTTTGTTTCTCGTTAAAATACTGAGTGAGATATTGAAAAATGGAGAAGTTCTGTTTTTATTGCATATATCGACGTTTTAGCCGGATTAGAATGGTTTTACGTGTACATGTTCAATCGGTAATATAAACCGAAAATCAGGAACATTTAAGTTAATTTTAATGAAAACACATTGATTTTTATCATTTGTATTGGAAGCAACATCTTTATACGTCTTTTCTAGGGTTTAAAAAATACGAAACGTCGCTCTATGATTCGAAGTTAAAATCCTCAAATTAGGTATAATAATGACTTTTTTCACGTTTTTCATGTAGTTTCATATTACGTAAAAATATTCATTTTTACCAATATTTCGATACTATTTCATGTAGGATCACGATATGTGATTTGGCCTTCTAATCTCAGATTTTCGCATTATATAGCATTTTAAGCAAGTTTTCTTGCATTTTGTTCCGTACAAAAAATCATCGAATTCAGCAATATTTTGACGTTTATCATCCCCTTTTCCTTTATGTGATATAAACAAAATATCATCGAATTAGGCAATATTTTGCTGTTTTCAAAGTTTTTGTCAATTTTCAGTTTATTGTTATTAATTCATTAAATATACGATAAAAATATCATCGAATTAGGCAATATTTTGCTGTTTTTCAACGTTTTTGTCAATTTTCAGTTAATTGTTATTAATTCATTAAATATACGATAAAAATGATGCAAACACATAATTGATTAGAAATTAACCTTAAACACTTCATTTTCAGTCAACTATTTGTTTCTCGTTAAAATACTGAGTAAGATATTGAAAAGGGGGTAGAAGTTCTGTTTTATTGCATATATCGACGTTTCAGCCGGATTAGAGCGGTTTTACGTGTATATCTTCCATCGGTAATATAAACGGAAAATCAGGAACATTTTAGTTAATTCTAATGAAAACACATTGATTTTTATCATTTGTATTGGAAACAACATTGTCCTATGTCTTTTCTTGGATCTAAATAATACGAATCTTCGCTCTATGATTTCAAGTTAAAATCTTCAAATATGGTAATATAGTGACTTTTTTCACGTTATTCATGTAGTGTGATTTTACGTAAATATATTCGTTTTACCAATATTTCGATACTACTTCATGTTTTCTTTCGATATGTGATTTGGCCTTCAAATCTCAGAATTTCGCAAGTTTTTCATTTTTAAGCAAGTTTACTTGCATTTTGTTTTGTATTAAAAATCATCGAATTTAGCAATATTTTGACCTTTATCATCCCCTTTTCCTTTATGTGAGTTAAACAAAATATCATCGAATTACGCAATATTTTGCCGTTTTTCCACTTTTTGTGAATTTTCAGTTTATTGTTATTAATTCATTGATTCGAAGTTAAAATCCTCAAATTAGGTATAATAATGACTATTTTCACGTTTTCGTGTAGTTTGATATTACGTAAATATATTCATTTTTACCAATATTTCGATACTATTTCATGTAGTATCACGATATGTGATTTGGCCTTCATACTTGGTTAGGCACACATACGATAAAAATGATGCAAATACATAATTGATCAAAAAATAACCTTAAATACTTCATTTTCAATCATCTTTTTGTTTCTCGTTAAAATACTGAGTAAGATATTGAAAAATGGAGAAGTTCTGTTTATATTGCATATATCGACGTTTCAGCCGGATTAGAACGGTTTTAAGTGTACATCTTCCATCGGTAATATAAACCGAAAATCAGGAACATTTAAGTTAATTTTAATGAAAACACATTGATTTTTATCATTTGTATTGGAAGCAACATCTTTATACGTCTTTTCTAGGGTTTAAAAAATTCGAAACGTCGCTCTATGATTCGAAGTTAAAATCCTCAAATTAGGTATAATAATGACTTTTTTCACGTTTTTCATGTGGTTTGATATTACTTAAATATATTCATTTTTACCCATATTTCGATACTATTTCATGTAGTATCACGATATGAGATTTGGCCTTTTAATCTCAGATTTTCGCATTATATAGCATCTTAAGCAAGTTTTCTTGCATTTTGTTCCGTACTAAAAGTCATCGAATTCAGCAATATTTTGACGTTTATCATCCCCTTTTCCTTTATGAGATATAAACAAAATATCATCGAATTAGGCAATATTTTGCCGTTTTTCCACTTTTTGTGAATTTTCATTTTATTGTTATTAATTCATTGATTCGAAGTTAAAATTCTCAAATTATGTATAATAATGACTATTTTTACGTTTTTCGTGTAGTTTGATATTACGTAAATATATTCATTTTTACCAATATTTCGATACTATTTCATGTAGTATCACGATATGTGATTTGGCCTTCATACTTGGTTAGATACGATAAAAATGATGCAAATACATAATTGATCAAAAAATAACCTTAAATACTTAATTTTCAATCATCTTTTTGTTTCTCGTTAAAATACTGAGTGAGATATTGAAAAATGGAGAAGTTCTGTTTTTATTGCATATATCGACGTTTTAGCCGGATTAGAATGGTTTTACGTGTACATGTTCAATCGGTAATATAAACCGAAAATCAGGAACATTTAAGTTAATTTTAATGAAAACACATTGATTTTTATCATTTGTATTGGAAGCAACATCTTTATACGTCTTTTCTAGGGTTTAAAAAATACGAAACGTCGCTCTATGATTCGAAGTTAAAATCCTCAAATTAGGTATAATAATGACTTTTTTCACGTTTTTCATGTAGTTTCATATTACGTAAAAATATTCATTTTTACCAATATTTCGATACTATTTCATGTAGGATCACGATATGTGATTTGGCCTTCTAATCTCAGATTTTCGCATTATATAGCATTTTAAGCAAGTTTTCTTGCATTTTGTTCCGTACAAAAAATCATCGAATTCAGCAATATTTTGACGTTTATCATCCCCTTTTCCTTTATGTGATATAAACAAAATATCATCGAATTAGGCAATATTTTGCTGTTTTCAACGTTTTTGTCAATTTTCAGTTTATTGTTATTAATTCATTAAATATACGATAAAAATATCATCGAATTAGGCAATATTTTGCTGTTTTTCAACGTTTTTGTCAATTTTCAGTTAATTGTTATTAATTCATTAAATATACGATAAAAATGATGCAAACACATAATTGATTAGAAATTAACCTTAAACACTTCATTTTCAGTCAACTATTTGTTTCTCGTTAAAATACTGAGTAAGATATTGAAAAGGGGGTAGAAGTTCTGTTTTATTGCATATATCGACGTTTCAGCCGGATTAGAGCGGTTTTACGTGTATATCTTCCATCGGTAATATAAACGGAAAATCAGGAACATTTTAGTTAATTCTAATGAAAACACATTGATTTTTATCATTTGTATTGGAAACAACATTGTCCTATGTCTTTTCTTGGATCTAAATAATACGAATCTTCGCTCTATGATTTCAAGTTAAAATCTTCAAATATGGTAATATAGTGACTTTTTTCACGTTATTCATGTAGTGTGATTTTACGTAAATATATTCGTTTTACCAATATTTCGATACTACTTCATGTTTTCTTTCGATATGTGATTTGGCCTTCAAATCTCAGAATTTCGCAAGTTTTTCATTTTTAAGCAAGTTTACTTGCATTTTGTTTTGTATTAAAAATCATCGAATTTAGCAATATTTTGACCTTTATCATCCCCTTTTCCTTTATGTGAGTTAAACAAAATATCATCGAATTACGCAATATTTTGCCGTTTTTCCACTTTTTGTGAATTTTCAGTTTATTGTTATTAATTCATTGATTCGAAGTTAAAATCCTCAAATTAGGTATAATAATGACTATTTTCACGTTTTCGTGTAGTTTGATATTACGTAAATATATTCATTTTTACCAATATTTCGATACTATTTCATGTAGTATCACGATATGTGATTTGGCCTTCATACTTGGTTAGGCACACATACGATAAAAATGATGCAAATACATAATTGATCAAAAAATAACCTTAAATACTTCATTTTCAATCATGTTTTTGTTTCTCGTTAAAATACTGAGTAAGATATTGAAAAATGGAGAAGTTCTGTTTATATTGCATATATCGACGTTTCAGCCGGATTAGAACGGTTTTAAGTGTACATCTTCCATCGGTAATATAAACCGAAAATCAGGAACATTTAAGTTAATTTTAATGAAAACACATTGATTTTTATCATTTGTATTGGAAGCAACATCTTTATACGTCTTTTCTAGGGTTTAAAAAATTCGAAACGTCGCTCTATGATTCGAAGTTAAAATCCTCAAATTAGGTATAATAATGACTTTTTTCACGTTTTTCATGTGGTTTGATATTACTTAAATATATTCATTTTTACCCATATTTCGATACTATTTCATGTAGTATCACGATATGAGATTTGGCCTTTTAATCTCAGATTTTCGCATTATATAGCATCTTAAGCAAGTTTTCTTGCATTTTGTTCCGTACTAAAAGTCATCGAATTCAGCAATATTTTGACGTTTATCATCCCCTTTTCCTTTATGAGATATAAACAAAATATCATCGAATTAGGCAATATTTTGCTGTTTTTCAACGTTTTTGTCAATTTTCAGTTTATTGTTATTAATTCATTAAATATACGATAAAAATGATGCAAACACATAATTGATTAGAAATTAACCTTAAACACTTCATTTTCAGTCAACTATTTGTTTCTCGTTAAAATACTGAGTAAGATATTGAAAAGGGGGTAGAAGTTCTGTTTTATTGCATATATCGACGTTTCAGCCGGATTATAGCGGTTTTACGTGTATATCTTCCATCGGTAATATAAACGGAAAATCAGGAACATTTTAGTTAATTCTAATGAAATCACATTGATTTTTATCATTTGTATTGGAAACAACATTGTCATATGTCTTTTCTTGGATCTAAATAATACGAAACCTCGCTCTATGATTTCAAGTTAAAATCCTCAAATATGGTAATATAGTGACTTTTTTCACGTTATTCATGTAGTGTGATTTTATGTAAATATATTCGTTTTTACCAATATTTCGATACTACTTGATGTTTTCTTTCGATATGTGATTTGGCCTTCAAATCTCAGAATTTCGGAAATTTTTCATTTTTAAGCAAGTTTACTTGCATTTTGTTTTGTATTAAAAATCATCGAATTTAGCAATATTTTGACCTTTATCATCCCCTTTTCCTTTATGTGAGTTAAACAAAATATCATCGAATTACGCAATATTTTGCCGTTTTTCCACTTTTTGTGAATTTTCAGTTTATTGTTATTAATTCATTGATTCGAAGTTAAAATCCTCAAATTAGGTATAATAATGACTATTTTCACGTTTTTCGTGTAGTTTGATATTACGTAAATATATTCATTTTTACCAATATTTCGATACTATTTCATGTAGTATCACGATATGTGATTTGGCCTTCATACTTGGTTAGGCACACATACGATAAAAATGATGCAAATACATAATTGATCAAAAAATAACCTTAAATACTTCATTTTCAATCATCTTTTTGTTTCTCGTTAAAATACTGAGTAAGATATTAAAAAATGGAGAAGTTCTGTTTATATTGCATATATCGACGTTTCAGCCGGATTAGAAAGGTTTTACGTGTACATCTTCCATCGGTAATATAAACCGAAAATCAGGAACATTTAAGTTAATTTTAATGAAAACA
This sequence comes from Procambarus clarkii, assembly GCF_040958095.1. Lineage (NCBI taxonomy): Eukaryota > Metazoa > Arthropoda > Malacostraca > Decapoda > Cambaridae > Procambarus > Procambarus clarkii. Next base: position 196,582 of record NW_027189394.1, read on the forward strand.
CATTGATTTTTATCATTTGTATTGGAAGCAACATCTTTATACGTCTTTTCTAGGGTTTAAACAATACGAAACGTCGCTCTATGATTCGAAGTTAAAATCCTCAAATTAGGTATAATAATGACTTTTTTCACGTTTTTCATGTAGTTTGATATTACGTAAATATATTCATTTTTACCAATATTTCGATACTATTTCATGTAGTATCACGATATGAGATTTGGCATTTTAATCTCAGATTTTCGCATTATATAGAATCTTAAGCAAGTTTTCTTGCATTTTTTTCCGTACTAAAAATCATCGAATTCAGCAATATTTTGACGTTTATCATCCCCTTTTCCTTTATGTGATATAAACAAAATATCATCGAATTAGGCAATATTTTGCTGTTTTTCAACGTTTTTGTGAATTTTCAGTTTGTTGTTATTAATTCATTAAATATACAATAAAAATGATGCAAACACATAATTGATTAGAAATTAACCTTAAACACTTCATTTTCAATCAACTATTTGTTTCTCGTTAAAATACTGAGTAAGATATTGAAAAGGGGGTCGAAGTTATGTTTTATTGCATATATCGACGTTTCAGCCGGATTAGAGCGGTTTTACGTATATATCTTCCATCGGTAATATAAACGGAAAATCAGGAACATTTTAGTTAATTCTAATGAAAACACATTGATTTTTATCATTTGTATTGGAAACAACATTGTCATATGTCTTTTCTTGGATCTAAATAATACGAAACCTCGCTCTATGATTTCAAGTTAAAATCCTCAAATATGGTAATATAGTGACTTTTTTCACGTTTTTCATGTAGTGTGATTTTACGTAAATATATTCGTTTTTACCAATATTTCGATACTACTTGATGTTTTCTTTCGATATGTGATTTGGCCTTCAAATCTCAGAATTTCGGAAATTTTTCATTTTTAAGCAAGTTTACTTGCATTTTGTTTTGTATTAAAAATCATCGAATTTAGCAATATTTTGACCTTTATCATCCCCTTTTCCTTTATGTGAGTTAAACAAAATATCATCGAATTACGCAATATTTTGCCGTTTTTCCACTTTTTGTGAATTTTCAGTTTATTGTTATTAATTCATTGATTCAAAGTTAAAATCCTCAAATTAGGTATAATAATGACTATTTTTACGTTTTTCGTGTAGTTTGATATTACGTAAATATATTCATTTTTACCAATATTTCGATACTATTTCATGTAGTATCACGATATGTGATTTGGCCTTCATACTTGGTTAGATACGATAAAAATGATGCAAATACATAATTGATCAAAAAATAACCTTAAATACTTAATTTTCAATCATCTTTTTGTTTCTCGTTAAAATACTGAGTGAGATATTGAAAAATGGAGAAGTTCTGTTTTTATTGCATATATCGACGTTTTAGCCGGATTAGAATGGTTTTACGTGTACATGTTCAATCGGTAATATAAACCGAAAATCAGGAACATTTAAGTTAATTTTAATGAAAACACATTGATTTTTATCATTTGTATTGGAAGCAACATCTTTATACGTCTTTTCTAGGGTTTAAAAAATACGAAACGTCGCTCTATGATTCGAAGTTAAAATCCTCAAATTAGGTATAATAATGACTTTTTTCACGTTTTTCATGTAGTTTCATATTACGTAAAAATATTCATTTTTACCAATATTTCGATACTATTTCATGTAGGATCACGATATGTGATTTGGCCTTCTAATCTCAGATTTTCGCATTATATAGCATTTTAAGCAAGTTTTCTTGCATTTTGTTCCGTACAAAAAATCATCGAATTCAGCAATATTTTGACGTTTATCATCCCCTTTTCCTTTATGTGATATAAACAAAATATCATCGAATTAGGCAATATTTTGCTGTTTTCAACGTTTTTGTCAATTTTCAGTTTATTGTTATTAATTCATTAAATATACGATAAAAATATCATCGAATTAGGCAATATTTTGCTGTTTTTCAACGTTTTTGTCAATTTTCAGTTAATTGTTATTAATTCATTAAATATACGATAAAAATGATGCAAACACATAATTGATTAGAAATTAACCTTAAACACTTCATTTTCAGTCAACTATTTGTTTCTCGTTAAAATACTGAGTAAGATATTGAAAAGGGGGTAGAAGTTCTGTTTTATTGCATATATCGACGTTTCAGCCGGATTAGAGCGGTTTTACGTGTATATCTTCCATCGGTAATATAAACGGAAAATCAGGAACATTTTAGTTAATTCTAATGAAAACACATTGATTTTTATCATTTGTATTGGAAACAACATTGTCCTATGTCTTTTCTTGGATCTAAATAATACGAAACCTCGCTCTATGATTTCAAGTTAAAATCTTCAAATATGGTAATATAGTGACTTTTTTCACGTTATTCATGTAGTGTGATTTTACGTAAATATATTCGTTTTACCAATATTTCGATACTACTTCATGTTTTCTTTCGATATGTGATTTGGCCTTCATATCTCAGAATTTCGCAAGTTTTTCATTTTTAAGCAAGTTTACTTGCATTTTGTTTTGTATTAAAAATCATCGAATTTAGCAATATTTTGACCTTTATCATCCCCTTTTCCTTTATGTGAGTTAAACAAAATATCGAATTACGCAATATTTTGCCGTTTTTCCACTTTTTGTGAATTTTCAGTTTATTGTTATTAATTCATTGATTCGAAGTTAAAATCCTCAAATTAGGTATAATAATGACTATTTTCACGTTTTCGTGTAGTTTGATATTACGTAAATATATTCATTTTTACCAATATTTCGATACTATTTCATGTAGTATCACGATATGTGATTTGGCCTTCATACTTGGTTAGGCACACATACGATAAAAATGATGCAAATACATAATTGATCAAAAAATAACCTTAAATACTTCATTTTCAATCATGTTTTTGTTTCTCGTTAAAATACTGAGTAAGATATTGAAAAATGGAGAAGTTCTGTTTATATTGCATATATCGACGTTTCAGCCGGATTAGAACGGTTTTAAGTGTACATCTTCCATCGGTAATATAAACCGAAAATCAGGAACATTTAAGTTAATTTTAATGAAAACACATTGATTTTTATCATTTGTATTGGAAGCAACATCTTTATACGTCTTTTCTAGGGTTTAAAAAATACGAAACGTCGCTCTATGATTCGAAGTTAAAATCCTCAAATTAGGTATAATAATGACTTTTTTCACGTTTTTCATGTGGTTTGATATTACTTAAATATATTCATTTTTACCCATCTTTCGATACTATTTCATGTAGTATCACGATATGAGATTTGGCCTTTTAATCTCAGATTTTCGCATTATATAGCATCTTAAGCAAGTTTTCTTGCATTTTGTTCCGTACTAAAAGTCATCGAATTAAGCAATATTTTGACGTTTATCATCCCCTTTTCCTTTATGTGATATAAACAAAATATCATCGAATTAGGCAATATTTTGCTGTTTTTCAACGTTTTTGTCAATTTTCAGTTTATTGTTATTAATTCATTAAATATACGATAAAAATGATGCAAACACATAATTGATTAGAAATTAACCTTAAACACTTCATTTTCAGTCAACTATTTGTTTCTCGTTAAAATACTGAGTAAGATATTGAAAAGGGGGTAGAAGTTCTGTTTTATTGCATATATCGACGTTTCAGCCGGATTAGAGCGGTTTTACGTGTATATCTTCCATCGGTAATATAAACGGAAAATCAGGAACATTTTAGTTAATTCTAATGAAATCACATTGATTTTTATCATTTGTATTGGAAACAACATTGTCATATGTCTTTTCTTGGATCTAAATAATACGAAACCTCGCTCTATGATTTCAAGTTAAAATCCTCAAATATGGTAATATAGTGACTTTTTTCACGTTATTCATGTAGTGTGATTTTACGTAAATATATTCGTTTTTACCAATATTTCGATATTACTTGATGTTTTCTTTCGATATGTGATTTGGCCTTCAAATCTCAGAATTTCGGAAATTTTTCATTTTTAAGCAAGTTTACTTGCATTTTGTTTTGTATTAAAAATCATCGAATTTAGCAATATTTTGACCTTTATCATCCCCTTTTCCTTTATGTGAGTTAAACAAAATATCATCGAATTACGCAATATTTTGCCGTTTTTCCACTTTTTGTGAATTTTCAGTTTATTGTTATTAATTCATTGATTCGAAGTTAAAATCCTCAAATTAGGTATAATAATGACTATTTTCACGTTTTTCGTGTAGTTTGATATTACGTAAATATATTCATTTTTACCAATATTTCGATACTATTTCATGTAGTATCACGATATGTGATTTGGCCTTCATACTTGGTTAGGCACACATACGATAAAAATGATGCAAATACATAATTGATCAAAAAATAACCTTAAATACTTCATTTTCAATCATCTTTTTGTTTCTCGTTAAAATACTGAGTAAGATATTAAAAAATGGAGAAGTTCTGTTTATATTGCATATATCGACGTTTCAGCCGGATTAGAAAGGTTTTACGTGTACATCTTCCATCGGTAATATAAACCGAAAATCAGGAACATTTAAGTTAATTTTAATGAAAACACATTGATTTTTATCATTTGTATTGGAAGCAACATCTTTATACGTCTTTTCTAGGGTTTAAAAAATACGAAACGTCGCTCTATGATTCGAAGTTAAAATCCTCAAATTAGGTATAATAATGACTTTTTTCACGTTTTTCATGTAGTTTGATATTACGTAAATATATTCATTTATACCAATATTTCGATACTATTTCATGTAGTATCACGATATGAGATTTGGCCTTTTAATCTCAGATTTTCGCATTATATAGCATCTTAAGCAAGTTTTCTTGCATTTTTTTCCGTACTAAAAATCATCGAATTCAGCAATATTTTGACGTTTATCATCCCCTTTTCCTTTATGTGATATAAACAAAATATCATCGAATTAGGCAATATTTTGCTGTTTTTCAACGTTTTTGTGAATTTTCTGTTTGTTGTTATTAATTCATTAAATATACGATAAAAATGATGCAAACAAATAATTGAATAGAAATTAACCTTAAACACTTCATTTCCAATCAACTATTTGTTTCTCGTTAAAATACTGAGTAAGATATTGAAAAGGGGGTCGAAGTTCTGTTTTATTGCATATATCGACGTTTCAGCCGGATTAGAGCGGTTTTACGTATATATCTTCCATCAGGTAATATAAACGGAAAATCAGGAACATTTTAGTTAATTCTAATGAAAACACATTGGTTTTTATCATTTGTATTGGAAACAACATTGTCATATGTCTTTTCTTGGATCTAATAATACGAAACCTCGCTCTATGATTTCAAGTTAAAATCCTCAAATATGGTAATATAGTGACTTTTTTCACGTTATTCATGTAGTGTGATTTTACGTAAATATATTCGTTTTTACCAATATTTCGATACTACTTCATGTTTTCTTTCGATATGTGATTTGGCCTTCAAATCTCAGAATTTCGCAAATTTTTCATTTTTAAGCAAGTTTACTTGCATTTTGTTTTGTATTAAAAATCATCGAATTTAGCAATATTTTGACCTTTATCATCCCCTTTTCCTTTATGTGAGGTAAACAAAATATCATCGAATTACGCAATATTTTGCCGTTTTTCCACTTTTTGTGAATTTTCAGTTTATTGTTATTAATTCATTGATTCGAAGTTAAAATCCTCAAATTAGGTATAATAATGACTATTTTCACGTTTTTCGTGTAGTTTGATATTACGTAAATATATTCATTTTTACCAATATTTCGATACTATTTCATGTAGTATCACGATATGTGATTTGGCCTTCATACTTGGTTAGGCACACATACGATAAAAATGATGCAAATACATAATTGATCAAAAAATAACCTTAAATACTTCATTTTCAATCATGTTTTTGTTTCTCGTTAAAATACTGAGTAAGATATTGAAAAATGGAGAAGTTCTGTTTATATTGCATATATCGACGTTTCAGCCGGATTAGAACGGTTTTAAGTGTACATCTTCCACCGGTAATATAAACCGAAAATCAGGAACATTTAAGTTAATTTTAATGAAAACACATTGATTTTTATCATTTGTATTGGAAGCAACATCTTTATACGTCTTTTCTAGGGTTTAAAAAATACTGAAACGTCGCTCTATGATTCGAAGTTAAAATCCTCAAATTAGGTATAATAATGACTTTTTTCACGTTTTTCATGTGGTTTGATATTACTTAAATATATTCATTTTTACATATATTTCGATACTATTTCATGTAGTATCACGATATGAGATTTGGCCTTTTAATCTCAGATTTTCGCATTATATAGCATCTTAAGCAAGTTTTCTTGCATTTTGTTCCGTACTAAAAGTCATCGAATTCAGCAATATTTTGACGTTTATCATCCCCTTTTCCTTTATGTGATATAAACAAAATATCATCGAATTAGACAATATTTTGCTGTTTTTCAACGTTTTTGTCAATTTTCAGTTTATTGATATTAATTCATTAAATATACGATAAAAATGATGCAAACACATAATTGATTAGAAATTAACCTTAAACACTTCATTTTCAAGTCAACTATTTGTTTCTCGTTAAAATACTGAGTAAGATATTGAAAAGGGGGTAGAAGTTCTGTTTTATTGCATATATCGACGTTTCAGCCGGATTAGAGCGGTTTTACGTAGTATATCTTCCATCGGTAATATAAACGGAAAATCAGGAACATTTTAGTTAATTCTAATGAAATCACATTGATTTTTATCATTTGTATTGGAAACAACATTGTCATATGTCTTTTCTTGGATCTAAATAATACGAAACCTCGCTCTATGATTTCAAGTTAAAATCCTCAAATATGGTAATATAGTGACTTTTTTCACGTTTTTCATGTAGTGTGATTTTACGTAAATATATTCGTTTTTACCAATATTTCGATACCTACTTCATGTTTTCTTTCGATATGTGATTTGGCCTTCAAATCTCAGAATTTCGCAAATTTTTCATTTTTTAAGCAAGTTTACTTGCATTTTGTTTTGTATTAAAAATCATCGAATTTAGCAATATTTTGACCTTTATCATCCCCTTTTCCTTTATGTGAGTTAAACAAAATATCATCGAATTAGGCAATATTTTGCCGTTTTTCCACTTTTTGTTAATTTTCAGTTTATTGTTATTAATTCATTGATTCGAAGTTAAAATTCTCAAATTATGTATAATAATGACTATTTTCACGTTTTTCGTGTAGTTTGATATTCACGTAAATATATTCATTTTTACCAATATTTCGATACTATTTCATATAGTATCACGATATGTGATTTGGCCTTCATACTTGGTTAGATACGATAAAAATGATGCAAATACATAATTGATCAAAAAATAACCTTAAATACTTCATTTTCAATCATCTTTTTGTTTCTCGTTAAAATACTGAGTGAGATATTGAAAAATGGAGAAGTTCTGTTTTTATTGCATATATCGACGTTTCAGCCGGATTAGAACTGGTTTTACGTGTAACATCTTCAATCGGTAATATAAACCGAAAATCAGGAACATTTAAGTTAATTTTAATGAAAACACATTGATTTTTATCATTTGTATTGGAAGCAACATCTTTATACGTCTTTTCTAGGGTTTAAAAAATACGAAACGTCGCTCTATGATTCGAAGTTAAAATCCTCAAATTAGGTATAATAATGACTTTTTTCACGTTTTTCATGTAGTTTGATATTACGTAAATATATTCATTTTTACCAATATTTCGATACTATTTCATGTAGTATCACGATATGTAGATTTGGCCTTCTAATCTCAGATTTTCGCATTATATAGCATCTTAAGCAAGTTTTCTTGCATTTTGTTCCGTACTAAAAATCATCGAATTCAGCAATATTTTGACGTTTATCATCCCCTTTTCCTTTATGTGATATAAACAAAATATCATCGAATTAGGCAATATTTTGCTGTTTTCAACGTTTTTGTCAATTTTCAGTTTATTGTTATTAATTCATTAAATATACGATAAAAATATCATCGAATTAGGCAATATTTTGCTGTTTTTCAACGTTTTTTGTCAATTTTCAGTTAATTGTTATTAATTCATTAAATATACGATAAAAATTATGCAAACACATAATTGATTAGAAATTAACCTTAAACACTTCATTTTCAGTCAACTATTTGTTTCTCGTTAAAATACTGAGTAAGATATTGAAAAGGGGGTAGAAGTTCTGTTTTATTGCATATATCGACGTTTCAGCCGGATTAGAGCGGTTTTACGTGTATATCTTCCATCGGTAATATAAACGGAAAATCAGGAACATTTTAGCTAATTCTAATGAAAACACATTGATTTTTATCATTTGTATTGGAAACAACATTGTCATATGTCTTTTCTTGGATCTAAATAATACGAAATCTTCGCTCTATGATTTCAAGTTAAAATCCTCAAATATGGTAATATAGTGACTTTTTTCACGTTATTCATGTAGTGTGATTTTACGTAAATATATTCGTTTTACCAATATTTCGATACTACTTCATGTTTTCTTTCGATATGTGATTTGGCCTTCAAATCTCAGAATTTCGCAAGTTTTTCATTTTTAAGCAAGTTTACTTGCATTTTGTTTTGTATTAAAAATCATCGAATTTAGCAATATTTTGACCTTTATCATCCCCTTTTCCTTTATGTGAGTTAAACAAAATATCATCGAATTACGCAATATTTTGCCGTTTTTCCACTTTTTGTGAATTTTCAGTTTATTGTTATTAATTCATTGATTCGAAGTTAAAATTCCTCAAATTATGTATAATAATGACTATTTTCACGTTTTTCGTGTAGTTTGATATCACGTAAATATATTCATTTTTACCAATATTTCGATACTATTTCATAGTAGTATCACGATATGTGATTTGGCCTTCATACTTGGTTAGGCACATACGATAAAAATGATGCAAATACATAATTGATCAAAAAATAACCTTAAATACTTCATTTTCAATCATGTTTTTGTTTCTCGCTAAAATACTGAGTAAGATATTGAAAAATGGAGAAGTTCTGTTTATATTGCATATATCGACGTTTCAGCCGGATTAGAACGGTTTTAAGTGTACATCTTCCATCGGTAATATAAACCGAAAATCAGGAACATTTAAGTTAATTTTAATGAAAACACATTGATTTTTATCATTTGTATTGGAAGCAACATCTTTATACGTCTTTTCTAGGGTTTAAAAAATACGAAACGTCGCTCTATGATTCGAAGTTAAAATCCTCAAATTAGGTATAATAATGACTTTTTTCACGTTTTTCATGTAGTTTGATATTACGTAAATAAATTCATTTTTACCAATATTTCGATTCTAATTCATGTAGTATCACGATATGAGATTTGGCATTTTAATCTCAGATTTTCGCATTATATAGCATCTTAAGCAAGTTTTCTTGCAATTTTTTTCCGTACTAAAAATCATCGAATTCAGCAATATTTTGACGTTTATCATCCCCTTTTCCTTTATGTGATATAAACAAAATATCGTCGAATTAGGCAATATTTTGCTGTTTTTCAACGTTTTTGTGAATTTTCAGTTTGTTGTTATTAATTCATTAAATATACGATAAAAATGATGCAAACACATAATTGATTAGAAATTAACCTTAAACACTTCATTTTCAATCAACTATTTGTTTCTCGTTAAAATACTGAGTAAGATATTGAAAAAGGGGGTCGAAGTTCTGTTTTATTGCATATATCGACGTTTCAGCCGGATTAGAGCGGTTTTACGTATATATCTTCCATCGGTAATATAAACGGAAAATCAGGAACATTTTAGTTAATTCTAATGAAAACACATTGATTTTTATCATTTGTATTGGAAACAACATTGTCATATGTCTTTTCTTGGATCTAAATAATACGAAACCTCGCTCTATGATTTCAAGTTAAAATCCTCAAATATGGTAATATAGTGACTTTTTTCACGTTATTCATGTAGTGTGATTTTACGTAAATATATTCGTTTTACCAATATTTCGATACTACTTCATGTTTTTTTCGATATGTGATTTGGCCTTCAAATCTCAGAATTTCGCAAATTTTTCATTTTTAAGCAAGTTTACTTGCATTTTGTTTTGTATTAAAAATCATCGAATTTAGCAATATTTTGACCTTTATCATCCCCTTTTCCTTTATGTGAGGTAAACAAAATATCATCGAATTACGCAATATTTTGCCGTTTTTCCACTTTTTGTGAATTTTCAGTTTATTGTTATTAATTCATTGATTCGAAGTTAAAATCCTGAAATTAGGTATAATAATGACTATTTTCACGTTTTTCGTGTAGTTTGATATTACGTAAATATATTCATTTTTACCAATATTTCGATACTATTTCATGTAGTATCACGATATGTGATTTGGCCTTCATACTTGGTTAGGCACACATACGATAAAAATAGTGCAAATACATAATTGATCAAAAAATAACCTTAAATACTTTATTTTCAATCATCTTTTTGTTTCTCGGTAAAATACTGAGTAAGATATTGAAAAATGGAGAAGTTCTGTTTTTATTGCATACATCGACGTTTCAGCCGGATTAGAACGGTTTTACGTGTACATCTTCCATCGGTAATATAAACCGAAAATCAGAAACATTGAAGTTAATTTTAATGAAAACACATTGATTTTTATCATTTGTATTGGAAGCAACATCTTTATACGTCTTTTCTAGGGTTTAAAAAGTACGAAACGTCGCTCTATGATTCGAAGTTAAAATCCTCAAATTAGGTATAATAATGACTTTTTTCACGTTTTTCATGTAGTTTGATATTACGTAAATATATTCATTTTTACCAATATTTCGATACTATTACATGTAGTATCACGATATGTGATTTGGCCTTCTAATCTCAGATTTTCGCATTATATAGCATTTTAAGCAAGTTTTCTTGCATTTTGTTCCGTACTAAAAATCATCGAATTCAGCAATACTTTGACGTTTATCATCCCCTTTTCCTTTATGTGATATAAACAAAATATCATCGAATTAGGCAATATTTTGCTGTTTTTCAACGTTTTTGTCAATTTTCAGTTTATTGTTATTAATTCATTAAATATACGATAAAAATGATGCAAACACATAATTGATTAGAAATTAACCTTAAACACTTCATTTTCAGTCAACTATTTGTTTCTCATTAAAATACTGAGTAAGATATTGAAAAGGGGGTAGAAGTTCTGTTTTATTGCATATATCGACGTTTCAGCCGGATTAGAGCGGTTTTACGTATATATCTTCCATCAGTAATATAAACGGAAAATCAGGAACATTTTAGTTAATTCTAATGAAAACACATTGATTTTTATCATTTGTATTGGAAACAACATTGTCATATGTCTTTTCTTGGATCTAAATAATACGAAACCTCGCTCTATGATTTCAAGTTAAAATCCTCAAATATGGTAATATAGTGACTTTTTTCACGTTATTCATGTAGTGTGATTTTACGTAAATATATTCGTTGTTACCAATATTTCGATACTACTTCATGTTTTCTTTCGATATGTGATTTGGCCTTCAAATCTCAGAATTTCGCAAATTTTTCATTTTTAAGCAAGTTTACTTGCATTTTGTTTTGTATTAAAAATCATCGAATTTAGCAATATTTTGACCTTTATCATCCCCTTTTCCTTTATGTGAGTTAAACAAAATATCATCGAATTACGCAATATTTTGCCGTTTTTCCACTTTTTGTGAATTTTCAGTTTATTGTTATTAATTCATTGATTCGAAGTTAAAATCCTCAAATTAGGTATAATAATGACTATTTTCACGTTTTTCGTGTAGTTTGATATTACGTAAATATATTCATTTTTACCAATATTGCGACACTATTTCATGTAGTATCACGATATGTGATTTGGCCTTCATACTTGGTTAGGCACACATACGATAAAAATGATGCAAATACATAATTGATCAAAAAATAACCTTAAATACTTCATTTTCAATCATCTTTTTGTTTCTCGTTAAAATACTGAGTAAGATATTAAAAAATGGAGAAGTTCTGTTTATATTGCATATATCGACGTTTCAGCCGGATTAGAAAGGTTTTACGTGTACATCTTCCATCGGTAATATAAACCGAAAATCAGGAACATTTAAGTTAATTTTAATGAAAACACATTGATTTTTATCATTTGTATTGGAAGCAACATCTTTATACGTCTTTTCTAGGGTTTAAACAATCTGAAACGGCGCTCTATGATTCGAAGTTAAAATCCTCAAATTAGGTATAATAATGACTTTTTTCACGTTTTTCATGTAGTTTGATATTACGTAAATATATTCATTTTTACCAATATTTCGATACTATTTCATGTAGTATCACGATATGAGATTTGGCATTTTAATCTCAGATTTTCGCATTATATAGCATCTTAAGCAAGTTTTCTTGCATTTTTTTCCGTACTAAAAATCATCGAATTCAGCAATATTTTGACGTTTATCATCCCCTTTTCCTTTATGTGATATAAACAAAATATCATCGAATTAGGCAATATTTTGCTGTTTTTCAACGTTTTTGTGAATTTTCAGTTTGTTGTTATTAATTCATTAAATATACGATAAAAATGATGCAAACACATAATTGATTAGAAATTAACCTTAAACACTTCATTTTCAATCAACTATTTGTTTCTCGTTAAAATACTGAGTAAGATATTGAAAAGGGGGTCGAAGTTCTGTTTTATTGCATATATCGACGTTTCAGCCGGATTAGAGCGGTTTTACGTATATATCTTCCATCGGTAATATAAACGGAAAATCAGGAACATTTTACTTAATTCTAATGAAAACACATTGATTTTTATCATTTGTATTGGAAACAACATTGTCATATGTCTTTTCTTGGATCTAAATAATACGAAACCTCGCTCTATGATTTCAAGTTAAAATCCTCAAATATGGTAATATAGTGACTTTTTTCACGTTTTTCATGTAGTGTGATTTTACGGAAATATATTCGTTTTTACCAATATTTCGATACTACTTCATGTTTTCTTTCGATATGTGATTTGGCCTTCAAATCTCAGAATTTCGCAAATTTTTCATTTTTAAGCAAGTTTACTTGCATTTTGTTTTGAATTAAAAATCATCGAATTTAGCAATATTTTGACCTTTATCATCCCCTTTTCCTTTTTGTGAGTTAAACAAAATATCATCGAATTAGGCAATATTTTGCCGTTTTTCCACTTTTTGTGAATTTTCATTTTATTGTTATTAATTCATTGATTCGAAGTTAAAATTCTCAAATTATGTATAATAATGACTATTTTTACGTTTTTCGTGTAGTTTGATATTACGTAAATATATTCATTTTTACCAATATTTCGATACTATTTCATGTAGTATCACGATATGTGATTTGGCCTTCATACTTGGTTAGATACGATAAAAATGATGCAAATACATAATTGATCAAAAAATAACCTTAAATACTTAATTTTCAATCATCTTTTTGTTTCTCGTTAAAATACTGAGTGAGATATTGAAAAATGGAGAAGTTCTGTTTTTATTGCATATATCGACGTTTTAGCCGGATTAGAATGGTTTTACGTGTACATGTTCAATCGGTAATATAAACCGAAAATCAGGAACATTTAAGTTAATTTTAATGAAAACACATTGATTTTTATCATTTGTATTGGAAGCAACATCTTTATACGTCTTTTCTAGGGTTTAAAAAATACGAAACGTCGCTCTATGATTCGAAGTTAAAATCCTCAAATTAGGTATAATAATGACTTTTTTCACGTTTTTCATGTAGTTTCATATTACGTAAAAATATTCATTTTTACCAATATTTCGATACTATTTCATGTAGGATCACGATATGTGATTTGGCCTTCTAATCTCAGATTTTCGCATTATATAGCATTTTAAGCAAGTTTTCTTGCATTTTGTTCCGTACAAAAAATCATCGAATTCAGCAATATTTTGACGTTTATCTTCCCCTTTTCCTTTATGTGATATAAACAAAATATCATCGAATTAGGCAATATTTTGCTGTTTTCAACGTTTTTGTCAATTTTCAGTTTATTGTTATTAATTCATTAAATATACGATAAAAATATCATCGAATTAGGCAATATTTTGCTGTTTTTCAACGTTTTTGTCAATTTTCAGTTAATTGTTATTAATTCATTAAATATACGATAAAAATTATGCAAACACATAATTGATTAGAAATTAACCTTAAACACTTCATTTTCAGTCAACTATTTGTTTCTCGTTAAAATACTGAGTAAGATATTGAAAAGGGGGTAGAAGTTCTGTTTTATTGCATATATCGACGTTTCAGCCGGATTAGAGCGGTTTTACGTGTATATCTTCCATCGGTAATATAAACGGAAAATCAGGAACATTTTAGTTAATTCTAATGAAAACACATTGATTTTTATCATTTGTATTGGAAACAACATTGTCCTATGTCTTTTCTTGGATCTAAATAATACGAATCTTCGCTCTATGATTTCAAGTTAAAATCTTCAAATATGGTAATATAGTGACTTTTTTCACGTTATTCATGTAGTGTGATCTTACGTAAATATATTCGTTTTACCAATATTTCGATACTACTTCATGTTTTCTTTCGATATGTGATTTGGCCTTCAAATCTCAGAATTTCGCAAATTTTTCATTTTTAAGCAAGTTTACTTGCATTTTGTTTTGAATTAAAAATCATCGAATTTAGCAATATTTTGACCTTTATCATCCCCTTTTCCTTTTTGTGAGTTAAACAAAATATCATCGAATTAGGCAATATTTTGCCGTTTTTCCACTTTTTGTGAATTTTCATTTTATTGTTATTAATTCATTGATTCGAAGTTAAAATTCTCAAATTATGTATAATAATGACTATTTTTACGTTTTTCGTGTAGTTTGATATTACGTAAATATATTCATTTTTACCAATATTTCGATACTATTTCATGTAGTATCACGATATGTGATTTGGCCTTCATACTTGGTTAGATACGATAAAAATGATGCAAATACATAATTGATCAAAAAATAACCTTAAATACTTAATTTTCAATCATCTTTTTGTTTCTCGTTAAAATACTGAGTGAGATATTGAAAAATGGAGAAGTTCTGTTTTTATTGCATATATCGACGTTTTAGCCGGATTAGAATGGTTTTACGTGTACATGTTCAATCGGTAATATAAACCGAAAATCAGGAACATTTAAGTTAATTTTAATGAAAACACATTGATTTTTATCATTTGTATTGGAAGCAACATCTTTATACGTCTTTTCTAGGGTTTAAAAAATACGAAACGTCGCTCTATGATTCGAAGTTAAAATCCTCAAATTAGGTATAATAATGACTTTTTAAACGTTTTTCATGTAGTTTCATATTACGTAAAAATATTCATTTTTACCAATATTTCGATACTATTTCATGTAGGATCACGATATGTGATTTGGCCTTCTAATCTCAGATTTTCGCATTATATAGCATTTTAAGCAAGTTTTCTTGCATTTTGTTCCGTACAAAAAATCATCGAATTCAGCAATATTTTGACGTTTATCATCCCCTTTTCCTTTATGTGATATAAACAAAATATCATCGAATTAGGCAATATTTTGCTGTTTTCAACGTTTTTGTCAATTTTCAGTTTATTGTTATTAATTCATTAAATATACGATAAAAATATCATCGAATTAGGCAACATTTTGCTGTTTTTCAACGTTTTTGTCAATTTTCAGTTAATTGTTATTAATTCATTAAATATACGATAAAAATTATGCAAACACATAATTGATTAGAAATTAACCTTAAACACTTCATTTTCAGTCAACTATTTGTTTCTCGTTAAAATACTGAGTAAGATATTGAAAAGGGGGTAGAAGTTCTGTTTTATTGCATATATCGACGTTTCAGCCGGATTAGAGCGGTTTTACGTGTATATCTTCCATCGGTAATATAAACGGAAAATCAGGAACATTTTAGTTAATTCTAATGAAAACACATTGATTTTTATCATTTGTATTGGAAACAACATTGTCCTATGTCTTTTCTTGGATCTAAATAATACGAATCTTCGCTCTATGATTTCAAGTTAAAATCTTCAAATATGGTAATATAGTGACTTTTTTCACGTTATTCATGTAGTGTGATTTTACGTAAATATATTCGTTTTACCAATATTTCGATACTACTTCATGTTTTCTTTCGATATGTGATTTGGCCTTCAAATCTCAGAATTTCGCAAGTTTTTCATTTTTAAGCAAGTTTACTTGCATTTTGTTTTGTATTAAAAATCATCGAATTTAGCAATATTTTGACCTTTATCATCCCCTTTTCCTTTATGTGAGTTAAACAAAATATCATCGAATTACGCAATATTTTGCCGTTTTTCCACTTTTTGTGAATTTTCAGTTTATTGTTATTAATTCATTGATTCGAAGTTAAAATCCTCAAATTAGGTATAATAATGACTATTTTCACGTTTTCGTGTAGTTTGATATTACGTAAATATATTCATTGTTACCAATATTTCGATACTATTTCATGTAGTATCACGATATGTGATTTCTCCTTCATACTTGGTTAGGCACACATACGATAAAAATGATGCAAATACATAATTGATCAAAAAATAACCTTAAATACTTCATTTTCAATCATGTTTTTGTTTCTCGCTAAAATACTGAGTAAGATATTGAAAAATGGAGAAGTTCTGTTTATATTGCATATATCGACGTTTCAGCCGGATTAGAACGGTTTTAAGTGTAAATCTTCCATCGGTAATATAAACCGAAAATCAGGAACATTTAAGTTAATTTTAATGAAAACACATTGATTTTTATCATTTGTATTGGAAGCAACATCTTTATACGTCTTTTCTAGGGTTTAAAAAATACGAAACGTCGCTCTATGATTCGAAGTTAAAATCCTCAAATTAGGTATAATAATGACTTTTTTCACGTTTTTCATGTGGTTTCATATTACTTAAATATATTCATTTTTACCCATATTTCGATACTATTTCATGTAGTATCACGATATGAGATTTGGCCTTTTAATCTCAGATTTTCGCATTATATAGCATCTTAAGCAAGTTTTCTTGCATTTTGTTCCGTACTAAAAGTCATCGAATTCAGCAATATTTTGACGTTTATCATCCCCTTTTCCTTTATGTGATATAAACAAAATATCATCGAATTAGGCAATATTTTGCTGTTTTTCAACGTTTTTGTCAATTTTCAGTTTATTGTTATTAATTCATTAAATATACGATAAAAATGATGCAAACACATAATTGATTAGAAATTAACCTTAAACACTTCATTTTCAGTCAACTATTTGTTTCTCGTTAAAATACTGAGTAAGATATTGAAAAGGGGGTAGAAGTTCTGTTTTATTGCATATATCGATGTTTCAGCCGGATTAGAGCGGTTTTACGTGTATATCTTCCATCGGTAATATAAACGGAAAATCAGGAACATTTTAGTTAATTCTAATGAAATCACATTGATTTTTATCATTTGTATTGGAAACAACATTGTCATATGTCTTTTCTTGGATCTAAATAATACGAAACCTCGCTCTATGATTTCAAGTTAAAATCCTCAAATATGGTAATATAGTGACTTTTTTCACGTTATTCATGTAGTGTGATTTTACGTAAATATATTCGTTTTTACCAATATTTCGATACTACTTGATGTTTTCTTTCGATATGTGATTT
The DNA here is from genome assembly GCF_040958095.1 of Procambarus clarkii. Classification (NCBI taxonomy): domain Eukaryota; kingdom Metazoa; phylum Arthropoda; class Malacostraca; order Decapoda; family Cambaridae; genus Procambarus; species Procambarus clarkii. Next base: position 214,380 of record NW_027189394.1, read on the forward strand.
GGCCTTCAAATCTCAGAATTTCGGAAATTTTTCATTTTTAAGCAAGTTTACTTGCATTTTGTTTTGTATTAAAAATCATCGAATTTAGCAATATTTTGACCTTTATCATCCCCTTTTCCTTTATGTGAGTTAAACAAAATATCATCGAATTACGCAATATTTTGCCGTTTTTCCACTTTTTGTGAATTTTCAGTTTATTGTTATTAATTCATTGATTCGAAGTTAAAATCCTCAAATTAGGTATAATAATGACTATTTTCACGTTTTTCGTGTAGTTTGATATTACGTAAATATATTCATTTTTACCAATATTTCGATACTATTTCATGTAGTATCACGATATGTGATTTGGCCTTCATACTTGGTTAGGCACACATACGATAAAAATGATGCAAATACATAATTGATCAAAAAATAACCTTAAATACTTCATTTTCAATCATCTTTTTGTTTCTCGTTAAAATACTGAGTAAGATATTAAAAAATGGAGAAGTTCTGTTTATATTGCATATATCGACGTTTCAGCCGGATTAGAAAGGTTTTACGTGTACATCTTCCATCGGTAATATAAACCGAAAATCAGGAACATTTAAGTTAATTTTAATGAAAACACATTGATTTTTATCATTTGTATTGGAAGCAACATCTTTATACGTCTTTTCTAGGGTTTAAAAAATACGAAACGTCGCTCTATGATTCGAAGTTAAAATCCTCAAATTAGGTATAATAATGACTTTTTTCACGTTTTTCATGTAGTTTGATATTACGTAAATATATTCATTTTTACCAATATTTCGATACTATTTCATGTAGTATCACGATATGAGATTTGGCCTTTTAATCTCAGATTTTTGCATTATATAGCATCTTAAGCAAGTTTTCTTGCATTTTTTTCCGTACTAAAAATCATCGAATTCAGCAATATTTTGACTTTTATCATCCCCTTTTCCTTTATGTGATATAAACAAAATATCATCGAATTAGGCAATATTTTGCTGTTTTTCAACGTTTTTGTGAATTTTCAGTTTGTTGTTATTAATTCATTAAATATACGATAAAAATGATGCAAACACATAATTGATTAGAAATTAACCTTAAACACTTCATTTTCAATCAACTATTTGTTTCTCGTTAAAATACTGAGTAAGATATTGAAAAGGGGGTCGAAGTTCTGTTTTATTGCATATATCGACGTTTCAGCCGGATTAGAGCGGTTTTACGTATATATCTTCCATCGGTAATATAAACGGAAAATCAGGAACATTTTAGTTAATTCTAATGAAAACACATTGATTTTTATCATTTGTATTGGAAACAACATTGTCATATGTCTTTTCTTGGATCTAAATAATACGAAACCTCGCTCTATGATTTCAAGTTAAAATCCTCAAATATGGTAATATAGTGATTTTTTTCACGTTTTTCATGTAGTGTGATTTTACGTAAATATATTCGTTTTTACCAATATTTCGATACCACTTCATGTTTTCTTTCGATATGTGATTTGGCCTTCAAATCTCAGAATTTCGCAAATTTTTCATTTTTAAGCAAGTTTACTTGCATTTTGTTTTGTATTAAAAATCATCGAATTTAGCAATATTTTGACCTTTATCATCCCCTTTTCCTTTATGTGAGTTAAACAAAATATCATCGAATTAGGCAATATTTTGCCGTTTTTTCACTTTTTGTGAATTTTCAGTTTATTGTTATTAATTCATTGATTCGAAGTTAAAATTCTCAAATTATGTATAATAATGACTATTTTCACGTTTTTCGTGTAGTTTGATATCACGTAAATATATTCATTTTTACCAATATTTCGATACTATTTCATATAGTATCACGATATGTGATTTGGCCTTCATACTTGGTTAGATACGATAAAAATGATGCAAATACATAATTGATCAAAAAATAACCTTAAATACTTCATTTTCAATCATCTTTTTGTTTCTCGTTAAAATACTGAGTAAGATATTGAAAAATGGAGAAGTTCTGTTTTTATTGCATATATCGACGTTTCAGCCCGATTAGAACGGTTTTACGTGTACATCTTCCATCGGTAATATAACCCGAAAATCAGGAACATTTAAGTTAATTTTAATGAAAACACATTGATTTTTATCATTTGTATTGGAAGCAACATCTTTATACGTGTTTTCTAGGGTTTAAAAAATACGAAACGTCGCTCTATGATTCGAAGTTAAAATCCTCAAATTAGGAATAATAATGACTTTTTTCACGTTTTTCATGTAGTTTGATATTACGTAAATATATTCATTTTTACCAATATTTCGATACTATTTCATGTAGTATCACGATATGAGATTTGGCCTTTTAATCTCAGATTTTCGCATTATATAGCATCTTAAGCAAGTTTTCTTGCATTTTGTTCCGTACTAAAAATCATTGAATTCAGCAATATTTTGACGTTTATCATCCCCTTTTCCTTTATGTGATATAAACAAAATATCATCGAATTAGGCAATATTTTGCTGTTTTTCAACGTTTTTGTGAATTTTCAGTTTGTTGTTATTAATTCATTAAATATACGATAAAAATGATGCAAACACATAATTGATTAGAAATTAACCTTAAACACTTCATTTTCAATCAACTATTTGCTTCTCGTTAAAATACTGAGTAAGATATTGAAAAGGGGGTAGAAGTTCTGTTTTATTGCATATATCGACGTTTCAGCCGGATTAGAGCGGTTTTACGTATATATCTTCCATCGGTAATATAAACGGAAAATCAGGAACATTTTAGTTAATTCTAATGAAAACACATTGATTTTTATCATTTGTATTGGAAACAACATTGTCATATGTCTTTTCTTGGATCTAAATAATACGAAACCTCGCTCTATGATTTCAAGTTAAAATCCTCAAATATGGTAATATAGTGACTTTTTTCACGTTTTTCATGTAGTGTGATTTTACGTAAATATATTCGTTTTTACCAATATTTCGATACCACTTCATGTTTTCTTTCGATATGTGATTTGGCCTTCAAATCTCAGAATTTCGCAAATTTTTCATTTTTTAGCAAGTTTACTTGCATTTTGTTTTGTATTAAAAATCATCGAATTTAGCAATATTTTGACCTTTATCATCCCCTTTTCCTTTATGTGAGTTAAACAAAATATCATCGAATTAGGCAATATTTTGCCGTTTTTCCACTTTTTGTGAATTTTCAGTTTATTGTTATTAATTCATTGATTCGAAGTTAAAATTCTCAAATTATGTATAATAATGACTATTTTCACGTTTTTCGTGTAGTTTGATATCACGTAAATATATTCATTTTTACCAATATTTCGATACTATTTCATATAGTATCACGATATGTGATTTGGCCTTCATACTTGGTTAGATACGATAAAAATGATGCAAATACATAATTGATCAAAAAATAACCTTAAATACTTCATTTTCAATCATCTTTTTGTTTCTCGTTAAAATACTGAGTAAGATATTGAAAAATGGAGAAGTTCTGTTTTTATTGCATATATCGACGTTTCAGCCCGATTAGAACGGTTTTACGTGTACATCTTCCATCGGTAATATAAACCGAAAATCAGGAACATTTAAGTTAATTTTAATGAAAACACATTGATTTTTATCATTTGTATTGGAAGCAACATCTTTATACGTGTTTTCTAGGGTTTAAAAAATACGAAACGTCGCTCTATGATTCGAAGTTAAAATCCTCAAATTAGGAATAATAATGACTTTTTTCACGTTTTTCATGTAGTTTGATATTACGTAAATATATTCATTTTTACCAATATTTCGATACTATTTCATGTAGTATCACGATATGAGATTTGGCCTTTTAATCTCAGATTTTCGCATTATATAGCATCTTAAGCAAGTTTTCTTGCATTTTGTTCCGTACTAAAAATCATTGAATTCAGCAATATTTTGACGTTTATCATCCCCTTTTCCTTTATGTGATATAAACAAAATATAATCGAATTAGGCAATATTTTGCTGTTTTTCAACGTTTTTGTGAATTTTCAGTTTGTTGTTATTAATTCATTAAATATACGGTAAAAATGATGCAAACACAAAATTGATTGGAAATTAACCTTAAACACTTCATTTTCAATCAACTATTTGTTTCTCTTTAAAATACTGAGTAAGATGTTGAAAAGGGGGTAGAAGTTCTGTTTTATTGCATATATCGACGTTTCAGCCGGATTAGAGCGGTTTTACGTATATATCTTCCATCGGTAATATAAACGGAAAATCAGGAACATTTTAGTTAATTCTAATGAAAACACATTGATTTTTATCATTTGTATTGGAAACAACATTGTCATATGTCTTTTCTTGGATCTAAATAATACGAAACCTCGCTCTATGATTTCAAGTTAAAATCCTCAAATATGGTAATATAGTGACTTTTTCACGTTTTTCATGTAGTGTGATTATACGTAAATATATTCGTTTTTACCAATATTTCGATACCACTTCATGTTTTCTATCGATATGTGATTTGGCCTTCAAATCTCAGAATTTCGCAAATTTTTCATTTTTAAGCAAGTTTACTTGCGTTTTGTTTTGTATTAAAAATCATCGAATTTAGCAATATTTTGACCTTTATCATCCCCTTTTCCTTTATGTGAGTTAAACAAAATATTATCGAATTAGGCAATATTTTGCCGTTTTTCCACTTTTTGTGAATTTTCAGTTTATTGTTATTAATTCATTGATTCGAAGTTAAAATTCTCAAATTATGTATAATAATGACTATTTTCACGTTTTTCGTGTAGTTTGATATCACGTAAATATACTCATTTTTACTAATATTTCGATACTATTTCATATAGTATCACGATATGTGATTTGGCCTTCATACTTGGTTAGATACGATAAAAATGATGCAAATACATAATTGATCAAAAAATAACCTTAAATACTTCATTTTCAATCATCTTTTTGTTTCTCGTTAAAATACTGAGTGAGATATTGAAAAATGGAGAAGTTCTGTTTTTATTGCATATTTCGACGTTTTAGCCGGATTAGAATAGTTTTACGTGTACATGTTCAATCGGTAATATAAACCGAAAATCAGGAACATTTAAGTTAATTTTAATGAAAACACATTGATTTTTATCATTTGTATTGGAAGCAACATCTTTATACGTCTTTTCTAGGGTTAAAAAAATACGAAACGTCGCTCTATGATTCGAAGTTAAAATCCTCAAATTAGGTATAATAATGACTTTTTTCACGTTTTTCATGTAGTTTGATATTACGTAAATATATTCATTTTTACCAATATTTCGATACTATTTCATGCAGTATCACGATATGTGATTTGGCCTTCATACTTGGTTAGGCACACATACGATAAAAATGATGCAAATACATAATTGATCAAAAAATAACCATAAATACTTCATTTTCAATCATCTTTTTGTTTCTCGTTAAAATACTGAGTAAGATATTGAAAAATGGAGAAGTTCTGTTTTTATTGCATATATCGACGTTTCAGCCGGATTAGAACGGTTTTACGTGTACATCTTCCATCGGTAATATAAACCGAAAATCAGGAACATTTAAGTTAATTTTAATGAAAACACATTGATTTTTATCATTTGTATTGGAAGCAACATCTTTATACGTCTTTTCTAGGGTTTAAAAAATACGAAACGTCGCTCTATGATTCGAAGTTAAAATCCTCAAATTAGGAATAATAATGACTTTTTTCACGTTTTTCATGTAGTTTGATATTACGTAAATATATTCATTTTTACCAATATTTCGATACTATTTCATGTAGTATCACGATATGAGATTTGGCCTTTTAATCTCAGATTTTCGCATTATATAGCATCTTAAGCAAGTTTTCTTGCATTTTGTTCCGTACTAAAAATCATTGAATTCAGCAATATTTTGACGTTTATCATCCCCTTTTCCTTTATGTGATATAAACAAAATATAATCGAATTAGGCAATATTTTGCTGTTTTTCAACGTTTTTGTGAATTTTCGTTTATTGTTATTAATTCATTAAATATATGATAAAAATGATTCAAACACATAATTGATTAGAAATTAACCTTAAACACTTCATTTTCAATCAACTATTTGTTTCTCGTTAAAATACTGAGTAAGATATTGAAAAGGGGGTAGAAGTTCTGTTTTATTGCATATATCGACGTTTCAGCCGGATTAGAGCGGTTTTACGTATATATCTTCCATCGGTAATATAAACGGAAAATCAGGAACATTTTAGTTAATTCTAATGAAAACACATTGATTTTTTTCATTTGTATTGGAAACAACATTGTCATATGTCTTTTCTTGGATCTAAATAATACGAAACCTCGCTCTATGATTTCAAGTTAAAATCTTCAAATATGGTAATATAGTGACTTTTTTCACGTTTTTCATGTAGTGTGATTTTACGTAAATATATTCGTTTTTACCAATATTTCGATACTACTTCATGTTTTCTTTCGATATGTGATTTGGCCTTCAAATCTCAGAATTTCGCAAATTTTTCATTTTTAAGCAAGTTTACTTGCATTTTGTTTTGTATTAAAAATCATCGAATTTAGCAATATTTTGACCTTTATCATCCCCTTTTCCTTTTTGTGAGTTAAACAAAATATCATCGAATTAGGCAATATTTTGCCGTTTTTCCACTTTTTGTGAATTTTCAGTTTATTATTATTAATTCATTGATTCGAAGTTAAAATTCTCAAATTATGTATAATAATGACTATTTTTACGTTTTTCGTGTAGTTTGATATTACGTAAATATATTCATTTTTACCAATATTTCGATACTATTTCATGTAGTATCACGATATGTGATTTGGCCTTCATACTTGGTTAGATACGAAAAAATGATGCAAATACATAATTGATCAAAAAATAACCTTAAATACTTCATTTTCAATCATCTTTTTGTTTCTCGTTAAAATACTGAGTGAGATATTGAAAAATGGAGAAGTTCTGTTTTTATTGCATATATCGACGTTTTAGCCGGATTAGAATGGTTTTACGTGTACATGTTCAATCGGTAATATAAACCGAAAATCAGGAACATTTAAGTTAATTTTAATGAAAACACATTGATTTTTATCATTTGTATTGGAAGCAACATCTTTATACGTCTTTTCTAGGGTTTAAAAAATACGAAACGTCGCTCTATGATTCGAAGTTAAAATCCTCAAATTAGGTATAATAATGACTTTTTTCACGTTTTTCATGTAGTTTGATATTACGTAAATATATTCATTTTTACCAATATTTCGATACTATTTCATGCAGTATCACGATATGTGATTTGGCCTTCATACTTGGTTAGGCACACATACGATAAAAATGATGCAAATACATAATTGATCAAAAAATAACCATAAATACTTCATTTTCAATCATCTTTTTGTTTCTCGTTAAAATACTGAGTAAGATATTGAAAAATGGAGAAGTTCTGTTTTTATTGCATATATCGACGTTTCAGCCGGATTAGAACGGTTTTACGTGTACATCTTCCATCGGTAATATAAACCGAAAATCAGGAACATTTAAGTTAATTTTAATGAAAACACATTGATTTTTATCATTTGTATTGGAAGCAACATCTTTATACGTGTTTTCTAGGGTTTAAAAAATACGAAACGTCGCTCTATGATTCGAAGTTAAAATCCTCAAATTAGGAATAATAATGACTTTTTTCACGTTTTTCATGTAGTTTGATATTACGTAAATATATTCATTTTTACCAATATTTCGATACTATTTCATGTAGTATCACGATATGAGATTTGGCCTTTTAATCTCAGATTTTCGCATTATATAGCATCTTAAGCAAGTTTTCTTGCATTTTGTTCCGTACTAAAAATCATTGAATTCAGCAATATTTTGACGTTTATCATCCCCTTTTCCTTTATGTGATATAAACAAAATATAATCGAATTAGGCAATATTTTGCTGTTTTTCAACGTTTTTGTGAATTTTCGTTTATTGTTATTAATTCATTAAATATACGATAAAAATGATTCAAACACATAATTGATTAGAAATTAACCTTAAACACTTCATTTTCAATCAACTATTTGATTCTCGTTAAAATACTGAGTAAGATATTGAAAAGGGGGTAGAAGTTCTGTTTTATTGCATATATCGACGTTTCAGCCGGATTAGAGCGGTTTTACGTATATATCTTCCATCGGTAATATAAACGGAAAATCAGGAACATTTTAGTTAATTCTAATGAAAACACATTGATTTTTTTCATTTGTATTGGAAACAACATTGTCATATGTCTTTTCTTGGATCTAAATAATACGAAACCTCGCTCTATGATTTCAAGTTAAAATCTTCAAATATGGTAATATAGTGACTTTTTTCACGTTTTTCATGTAGTGTGATTTTACGTAAATATATTTGTTTTAACCAATATTTCGATACTACTTCATGTTTTCTTTCGATATGTGATTTGGCCTTCAAATCTCAGAATTTCGCAAATTTTTCATTTTTAAGCAAGTTTACTTGCATTTTGTTTTGTATTAAAAATCATCGAATTTAGCAATATTTTGACCTTTATCATCCCCTTTTCCTTTTTGTGAGTTAAACAAAATATCATCGAATTAGGCAATATTTTGCCGTTTTTCCACTTTTTGTGAATTTTCAGTTTATTATTATTAATTCATTGATTCGAAGTTAAAATTCTCAAATTATGTATAATAATGACTATTTTTACGTTTTTCGTGTAGTTTGATATTACGTAAATATATTCATTTTTACCAATATTTCGATACTATTTCATGTAGTATCACGATATGTGATTTGGCCTTCATACTTGGTTAGATACGATAAAAATGATGCAAATACATAATTGATCAAAAAATAACCTTAAATACTTCATTTTCAATCATCTTTTTGTTTCTCGTTAAAATACTGAGTGAGATATTGAAAAATGGAGAAGTTCTGTTTTTATTGCATATATCGACGTTTAAGCCGGATTAGAATGGTTTTACGTGTACATGTTCAATCGGTAATATAAACCGAAAATCAGGAACATTTAAGTTAATTTTAATGAAAACACATTGATTTTTATCATTTGTATTGGAAGCAACATCTTTATACGTCTTTTCTAGGGTTTAAAAAATACGAAACGTCGCTCTATGATTCGAAGTTAAAATCCTCAAATTAGGTATAATAATGACTATTTTCACGTTTTTCGTGTAGTTTGATATTACGTAAATATATTCATTTTTACCAATATTTCGATACTATTTCATGTAGTATCACGATATGTGATTTGGCCTTCATACTTGGTTAGGCACACATACGATAAAAATGATGCAAATACATAATTGATCAAAAAATAACCTTAAATACTTCATTTTCAATCATCTTTTTGTTTCTCGTTAAAATACTGAGTGAGATATTGAAAAATGGAGAAGTTCTGTTTTTATTGCATATATCGACGTTTCAGCCGGATTAGAATGGTTTTACGTGTACATCTTCCATCGGTAATATAAACCGAAAATCAGGAACATTTAAGGTAATTTTAATGAAAACACATTGATTTTTATCATTTGTATTGGAAGCAACATCTTTATACGTCTTTTCTAGGGTTTAAAAAATACGAAACGTCGCTCTATGATTCGAAGTTAAAATCCTCAAATTAGGTATAATAATGACTTTTTTCACGTTTTTCATGTAGTTTGATATTACGTAAAAATATTCATTTTTACCAATATTTCGATACTATTTCATATAGTATCACGATATGTGATTTGGCCTTCATACTTGGTTAGATACGATAAAAATGATGCAAATACATAATTGATCAAAAAATAACCTTAAATACTTCATTTTCAATCATCTTTTTGTTTCTCGGTAAAATACTGAGTAAGATATTGAAAAATGGAGAAGTTCTGTTTTTATTGCATATATCGACGTTTCAGCCGGATTAGAACGGTTTTACGTGTACATCTTCCATCGGTAATATAAACAGAAAATCAGGAACATTTAAGTTAATTTTAATGAAAACACATTGATTTTTATCATTTGTATTGGAAGCAACATCTTTATACGTCTTTTCTAGGGTTTAAAAAGTACGAAACGTCGCTCTATGATTCGAAGTTAAAATCCTCAAATTAGGTATAATAATGACTTTTTTCACGTTTTTCATGTAGTTTGATATTACGTAAATATATTCATTTTTACCAATATTTCGATACTATTTCATGTAGTATCACGATATGAGATTTGGCCTTTTAATCTCAGATTTTCGCATTATATAGCATCTTAAGCAAGTTTTCTTGCATTTTGTTCCGTACTAAAAGTCATCGAATTCAGCAATATTTTGACGTTTATCATCCCCTTTTCCTTTATGTGATATAAACAAAATATCATCGAATTAGGCAATATTTTGCTGTTTTTCAACGTTTTTGTCAATTTTCAATTTATTGTTATTAATTCATTAAATATACGATAAAAATGATGCAAACACATAATTGATTAGAAATTAACCTTAAACACGTCATTTTCAGTCAACTATTTGTTTCTCGTTAAAATACTGAGTAAGATATTGAAAAGGGGGTAGAAGTTCTGTTTTATTGCATATATCGACGTTTCAGCCGGATTAGAGCGGTTTTACGTGTATATCTTCCATCGGTAATATAAACGGAAAATCACGAACATTTTAGTTAATTCTAATGAAATCACATTGATTTTTATCATTTGTATTGGAAACAACATTGTCATATGTCTTTTCTTGGATCTAAATAATACGAAACCTCGCTCTATGATTTCAAGTTAAAATCCTCAAATATGGTAATATAGTGACTTTTTTCACGTTATTCATGTAGTGTGATTTTACGTAAATATATTCGTTTTTACCAATATTTCGATACTACTTCATGTTTTCTTTCGATATGTGATTTGCCCTTCAAATCTCCGAATTTCGAAAATTTTTCATTTTTAAGCTAGTTTACTTGCATTTTGTTTTGTATTAAAAATCATCGAATTTAGCAATATTTTGACCTTTATCATCCCCTTTTCCTTTATGTGAGTTAAACAAAATATCATCGAATTACGCAATATTTTGCCGTTTTCCACTTTTTATGAATTTTCAGTTTATTGTTATTAATTCATTGATTCGAAGTTAAAATCCTCAAATTAGCTATAATAATGACTATTTTCACGTTTTTCGTGTAGTTTGATATTACGTAAATATATTCATTTTTACCAATATTTCGATACTATTTCATGTAGTATCACGATATGTGATTTGGCCTTCATACTTGGTTAGGCACACATTCGATAAAAATGATGCAAATACATAATTAATCAAAAAATAACCTTAAATACTTCATTTTCAGTCATCTTTTTGTTTCTCGTTAAAATACTGAGTAAGATATTGAAAAACGGAGAAGTTCTGTTTTTATTGCATATATCGACGTTTTAGCCGGATTAGAATGGTTTTACGTGTACATGTTCAATCGGTAATATAAACCGAAAATCGGAACATTTAAGTTAATTTTAATGAAAACACATTGATTTTTATCATTTGTATTGGAAGCAACATCTTTATACGTCTTTTCTAGGGTTTAGAAAATACGAAACGTCGCTCTATGATTCGAAGTTAAAATCCTCAAATTAGGTATAAAAATGACTTTTTTCACGTTTTTCATGCAGTTTGATAAAACGTAAAAATATTCATTTTTACCAATATTTCGATACTATTTCATGTAGTATCACGGTATGTGATTTGGCCTTCTAATCTCAGATTTTCGCATTATATAGCATTTTAAGCAAGTTTTCTTGCATTTTGTTCCGTACTAAAAATCATCGAATTCAGCAATATTTTGACGTTTATCATCCCCTTTTCCTTTATGTGATATAAACAAAATATCATCGAATTAGGCAATATTTTGCTGTTTTTCAACGTTTTTGTCAATTTTCAGTTTATTGTTATTAATTCATTAAATATACGATAAAAATGATGCAAACACATAATTGATTAGAAATTAACCTTAAACACTTCATTTTCAGTCAACTATTTGTTTCTCGTTAAAATACTGAGTAAGATATTGAAAAGGGGGTAGAAGTTCTGTTTTATTGCATATATCGACGTTTCAGCCGGATTAGAGCGGTTTTACGTATATACCTTCCATCGGTAATATAAACGGAAAATCAGGAACATTTTAATTAATTCTAATGAAAACACATTGATTTATATCATTTGTATTGGAAACAACATTGTCATATGTCTTTTCTTGGATCTAAATAATACGAATCTTCGCACTATGATTTCAAGTTAAAATCTTCAAATATGGTAATATAGTGACTTTTTTCACGTTATTCGTGTAGTGTGATTTTACGTAAATATATTCGTTTTTACCAATATTTCGATACTACTTCATGTTTTCTTTCGATATGTGATTTGGCCTTCAAATCTCAGAATTTCGCAAATTTTTCATTTTTAAGCAAGTTTACTTGCATTTTGTTTTGTATTAAAAATCATCGAATTTAGCAATATTTTGACCTTTATCATCCCCTTTTCCTTTATGTGAGTTAAACAAAATATCATCGAATTACGCAATATTTTGACGTTTTTCCACTTTTTGTGAATTTTCAGTTTATTGTTATTAATTCATTGATTCGAAGTTAAAATCCTCAAATTAGGTATAATAATGACTATTTTCACGTTTTCGTGTAGTTTGATATTACGTAAATATATTCATTTTTACCAATATTTCGATACTATTTCATGTAGTATCACGATATGTGATTTGGCCTTCATACTTGGTTAGGCACACATACGATAAAAATGATGCAAATACATAATTGATCAAAAAATAACCTTAAATACTTCATTTTCAATCATCTTTTTGTTTCTCGTTAAAATACTGAGTAAGATATTGAAAAATGGAGAAGTTCTGTTTATATTGCATATATCGACGTTTCAGCCGGATTAGAACGGTTTTAAGTGTACATCTTCCATCGGTAATATAAACCGAAAATCAGGAACATTTTAGTTAATTTTTATGAAAACACATTGATTTTTATCATTTGTATTGGAAGCAACATCTTTATACGTCTTTTCTAAATTTTAAAAAATACGAAACGTCGCTCTATGATTCGAAGTTAAAATCCTCAAATTAGGTATAATAATGACTTTTTTCACGTTTTTCATGTGGTTTGATATTACTTAAATATATTCATTTTTACCAATATTTCGATACTATTTCATGTAGTATCACGATATGTGATTTGGCCTTCTAATCTCAGATTTTCGCATTATATAGCATTTTAAGCAAGTTTTCTTGCATTTTGTTCCGTACTAAAAATCATCGAATTCAGCAATATTTTGACGTTTATCATCCCCTTTTCCTTTATGTGATATAAACAAAATATCATCGAATTAGGCAATATTTTGCTGTTTTTCAACGTTTTTGTCAATTTTCAGTTTATTGTTATTAATTCAATATATATACGATAAAAATGATGCAAACACATAATTGATTAGAAATTAACCTTAAACACTTCATTTTCAATCAACTATTTGTTTCTCGTTAAAATACTGAGTAAGATATTGAAAAGGGGGTAGAAGTTCTGTTTTATTGCATATATCGACGTTTCAGCCGGATTAGAGCGGTTTTACATATATATCTTCCATCGGTAATATAAACGGAAAATCAGGAACATTTTAGTTAATTCTAATGAAAACACATTGATTTTTATCATATGTATTGGAGACAACATTGTCATATGTCTTTTCTTGGATCTAAATAATACGAAACCTCGCTCTATGATTTCAAGTTAAAATCCTCAAATATGGTAATATAGTGACTTTTTTCACGTTATTCATGTAGTGTGATTTTACGTAAATATATTCGTTTTTACCAATATTTCGATAGTACTTCATGTTTTCTTTCGATATGTGATTTGGCCTTCAAATCTCAGAATTTCGCAAATTTTTAATTTTTAAGCAGTTTACTTGCATTTTGTTTTGTATTAAAAATCATCGAATTTAGCAATATTTTGACCTTTATCATCCCCTTTTCCTTTATGTGAGTTAAACAAAATATCATCGAATTACGCAATATTTTGCCGTTTTTCCACTTTTTGTGAATTTTCAGTTTATTGTTATTAATTCATTGATTCGAAGTTAAAATCGTCAAATTAGGTATAATAATGACTATTTTCACGTTTTTCGTGTAGTTTGATATTACGTAAATATATTCATTTTTACCAATATTTCGATACTATTTCATATAGTATCACGATATGTGATTTGGCCTTCATACTTGGTTAGATACGATAAAAATTATGCAAAAACATAATTGATCAAAAAATAACCTTAAATACTTCATTTTCAATCATCTTTTTGTTTCTCGGTAAAATACTGAGTAAGATATTGAAAAATGGAGAAGTTCTGTTTTTATTGCATATATCGACGTTTCAGCCGGATTAGAACGGTTTTACGTGTACATCTTCCATCGGTAATATAAACCGAAAATCAGGAACATTTAAGTTAATTTTAAAGAAAACACATTGATTTTTATCATTTGTATTGGAAGCAACATCTTTATACGTCTTTTCTAGGGTTTAAAAAGTATGAAACGTCGCTCTACGATTCGAAGTTAAAATCCTCAAATTAGGTATAATAATGACTTTTTTCACGTTTTTCATGTAGTTTGATATTACGTAAATATATTCATTTTTACCAATATTTCGATACTATTTCATGTAGTATCACGATATGAGATTTGGCCTTTTAATCTCAGATTTTCGCATTATATAGCATCTTAAGCAAGTTTTCTTGCATTTTGTTCCGTACTAAAAGTCATCGAATTCAGCAATATTTTGACGTTTATCATCCCCTTTTCCTTTATGTGATATAAACAAAATATCATCGAATTAGGCAATATTTTGCTGTTTTTCAACGTTTTTGTCAATTTTCAGTTTATTGTTATTAATTCATTAAATATACGATAAAAAAGATGCAAACACATAATTGATTAGAAACTAACCTTAAACACGTCATTTTCAGTCAACTATTTGTTTCTCGTTAAAATACTGAGTAAGATATTGAAAAGGGGGTAGAAGTTTTGTTTTATTGCATATATCGACGTTTCAGCCGGATTAGAGCGGTTTTACGTGTATATCTTCCATCGGTAATATAAACGGAAAATCAGGAACATTTTAGTTAATTCTAATGAAATCACATTGATTTTTATCATTTGTATTGGAAACAACATTGTCATATGTCTTTTCTTGG